>NW_020451204.1:5291602-5401602 GCF_003343035.1 Apteryx rowi
TTTTTTGGGGTTTTTTGTTTGTTTGTTTTTAAGTCCCGGCAGCTGCCTGGGACGCGGAGCGCGCAGCGGAGCGGGCGATAAGGGTTACCGGAGCGTGCCGCATGCCGGGCTTCGGGGCAGCATCGCTGCAGCCTGGCCCCGCGGCGGAAAGTTGCCGTCGCCGTCGCCCTCCCGGCCGTCGCCCGCCGGCAGCGATGCGCAGGTAACCTCGGCTTTGCAAACCTCCGCAAACTTTGCGCGGCGGCCGGGCGCTCGCCCAGCCCGGGAAGCGCTCAGGGGGGCGGCAGCCGAGGTTCAGGCAGCGGCCGGGAGAGGAAGAGGAGGCAGGGGCAGAGCCCGCGCGGCGTGGGCGCCTCGCGCCGCTCCGGCAGCCCTCGGAGCGGTCGCGTCGCCGGAGCCCGCTGCCTCTCTCCTAGCGATCTTAAATGCACAGCGGTTGTCTGCTGCGTCGCCCCACGCGCGAGAGCCCTGCTGTTAGTGGCACGAGGGAGATCGGTTTAACTGGAAAAAGGTGCTGTATTTCTCCTCTTAGTTATTTAATTTAATTTAATTTAATTTTGCTTTTTGCATGCAAATAACCCGCGTTGGGCTGCCAGGGTGCGAAGTTGCGGCGGCGCAGCCGCCCGGCGTTTCCTCCTTTCCGTCGTCTCCTCTCGCCTTCCAGGCGGGCAGAAAAGCGGCTGCGAGCAAATGCCGCCGAGCCCCGAGGCGCCGCTCCGCTCGCTGCCGGTGCCCTGTTGTCGCTGAGGCTTATGTATAACTTGAACTTGTCCCTGGAGGGGGGGGGCGCCGCGTCCGGCTCTTGCCTCCGCGGCTCCCTGCTCGCCGGGAAGCAGCTCCGATATGTTTTAGCAGAGCCTGAAACGCAGCCGGCGTCCGTCAGACGCGGGTCTTGACGCGTGCCCCCAAATTCCTCCAGCTGCGCGCCGGCTTCGAAGCCGATCCCAAAATACTCGAGTTCGGCGGTGAAACTTGGGGGGGGGGTGTCCCCGTGCACCCCCTGCCAGGACTTGGCGCTGGTTCCTTTTATATTTTGGGGGGGGACTATGCAACGTCTGGAAGGGAAGAAAACTTTCCCCCCGTGTCCCCGCGGCCGTGTTGCGCCGCTGTAGGGAAGGCGCTGGCGGAGCTCGGCTCTGCCGCCGCGCTGGGTGGCCGCGAAGGCGTGTGATTTCGCGAGACCGTGTGTCACGCGTGCAAATATCCCGACTAAATTGCTTATAGACTGCGGTACCTTCCGTGCCTAAAAGAAGTTTTAAACTAAATGGTACGTGGAAGCTTTGCTACACCCCCTTTCTAAAGCTGCATTTCAGTGTCAAAACCATCTTCCTTATTTTTTTATTTATTTATTCCCCCCCCGCCATGTGGTGCTATATAGTTATTTGCATGTCCCCAGCTCTCCGGACTGGTCAGTGCCGCGGAGAAGAGTTTGATTACGCTTAGCGGGTCGGGGGCACGCGTGCACCTTGCCCTTAGCTGGCCCATCGCGGGTGAGCCGCCGCCGGCGCCGTCCGTCCGAGAGCCTGGCGAAAGTTAGGCTGCCGCACAAAACTTTTAACCCCGCCATCTGGTCTGTCTTTCCCCGAGGACAGCGTTCATTCAGGTTTTAGCAGAAAGGGATTTCCTGATTTTTAGAGTGGGGCAATTACCCGACGTGCATGTGAAAAACTCTCTTCTGTTTTACAAGGAAATTTTGGAGAACTCTTTTTTTGTTGTTGTTGGTTTTTTTAACCAATGGCATATCACGTATTTTAGGAAATTGGTATGATACAGTATCACTTACCCTTCCTGTCGTTGACACATATGAGTTCTTTGTAAAACATTGTTTTCAGTATCATCCATTCTTTCCACAAGCAGCAGAATCTTCAAGGAATAGTGTTTGGGGCATCTTAATACCATGTTTTGCAAGTTAACTGCCGGCTGGGTAACTGTCAAGGTTAAAATGCTCTTGCCTCGGTTAGATTGCTAATTGCTCTTAAATGTCGCCTTCTTCCCTATTTTGCTGCTGTTGTTATCTAGATAAATGTAAGTGCAATAGAATATCAGATATTTGGAGCATGACTATTTAGTATACTTAAATTCTGTGCATAGCATCACTGTACCTGATTCGTAACCGACTGATAATTTTGGTTGTAAAAATTCATTAGTGAAATGGCTTTGGAAAATAGACACCGTAGGATACGGAGGATAAAAATGCACAAACTTCTGGGTTTTGAGGGCAAATGGCAAGATGGATGCTGCGTCCGTCGTAAAGGCTTGAGAAAAGATCACTGGGTTAGTGCTCTGCTTAAAAAATCAGAAATTGTTTGGCACCTTGGTCATCGTCTGGGTGTTGATTACGTGTAGCAAGCAATTTTGAAAAGAAGCTGCAATTGGAAATGCGTGCGCCTGTGTGTTTGGGCAGGGTGGGAGAGGGTTAATGGTTACTAAGCGCAGTTATAGCATGCGAGTTCAATGTAATTTGCTGAGCGAATTCATTGAGAGAGTTCCTTGCACGTGCAAAGTCTACGGTTATGAAGTGGTTCGCTTGCGGGTTAAATACGCATCACGGCAACCCCCCCCACACACACACACACTGATTTCTGCAAAGCCACCAAAGATTTTCGGTGACGTGACACACTTTCCACTGACCCGGCGTACCTTTAATGTAAATGGGTAATCATGTTTATTACTACAGAGACGAGTTCACGTCTGACTTTAATTTTTAATGCCTGGGTATGATGTCATTAAAATCCATGATAGTTATGTCAGAGGGCTAAAAGCAGTCCACGTGCAGCCGGGTGGGTTGGCAATTCTGTGCAGAAGTGTTCAGTGTTTGAATTCCTGTCTCTCCTTACCCAGGATGAGTCAAATTCCAATATGTGGGCAATATGCTGGTTTAACAGCCGGCAAAGATCCATTTTCGGTACCATATATTTTTACATCACTGCACATTAGCTAGGTATTGTTTAATAAATAAGGGATGCTATCATTCACGGGGCATTCTTGCACTTTTAAAAAAACAAAATCTGCCTTTCCCCACTAAACCTGCAGAATAGGATTTTTTTTTTCAGCATAAAGCTGTGAATAATGAAATTAACTTTTTTTTTTTAATCTACCCGATAGGGAAAACTCTAAATACTGTCAAAATAATTTATCAGCTATTTGCTTTTTTTTTTTTTTAATATATACATGTAAGATATTGCACTAGGAGTTGCCAGCTCAAAATGTGTATCTGGGATCAGCTGTTTTCTGGGACCATAACCTCACCTGTGTACTGGCATTTTATTCCGTCTTTGATTTGGTAGTAGCATAATTTTAAGTGTTATGACCTGCTGCTTAACTGTGACTTACTGAACTGAGATTACTTGGGTCTGTATTGATGGAAAGCAAAGCAGGAGGAGAAGAAAATTCTCGACTGTTGACAAAAAAAGCTTCAGGAAGGGAAATGAATCTTTAAATACCTACTAAGTAATTAGGATTTCATGGGGTCCTTCTTCCCATCATCTCTTCTAGTAGCTGCCTAGAACCACATTCAGTATTTAGCCTATGATAACTCTTAACACATTTATTAATATTTATGTTTCTTCCACTTCCTGGTAATAGGATCACGCAAATTTTTAAGCCTCCCCCTCATGCACTCAGCCTCCAAATTAATCATCAGTTATGATTGCTTTAAAAACTTTGGTAACTCTAACTATTTCATCGGCATTTTTGCGTGTTGGATATCTTATGAGTGTTTAGACTATTCAAATTCCAGAATTAATTCACAGAGTAATAGAAACACATTGCACCCATCTGACTGGGGGGGAAAGGTGTGCAAAACCCTCTCCATTTTAAAAACCTGTGCAGTGAAAGGAATACGCTTTGGCAAGACATCACCCTCGAGAGAAAAGTCTTTGTGGTCCGGTTCGAGCACGTAAAGCCTGCTTTCCTTCTGAAGCGGAGGGGCCGATTTTTTCATCGCTCCAAACTGCATTTCCTGTAGTGAATATATATATATATTTTTTGCTTTCCTATAATTGCAAAGTATATTGCATCTCCTGACACAGCTTCCTTTGATTAAAACAAAGTCGTGGCAAGGCGAGGGTTTAACCGGCAGCTAAAGGCACAAAACACGGACCGCGCGTGGAGCGGCGCGGGAGGCTAAGCTCTGCTGAGCGAGGAGGTGGGAGACCAGGGAAACCTTTCGCAGGTATAAGAAAAACTCCAGAACCAGAATGCCTATTTGGAAAATAAAAACTAATTAGAGCAATAAATGTAATGTTCTCAAGTAATTGTGAAATAATTATTCCCCTTTAGAATCATCATACTTTAATTGCTTTTCCCCCGCATTCCTCCATCTCTGTTCCTGCGTAGAGGAGGAGAAGCACTTGTGCTCCCTCCAGGATTTCATTTTTCATTTGCAGTAAGCTGCTGGCTTGCTCGTAAAGGTTTTCCGAAATATGTTGCCTTAAACGGTGCTGTGGTCTTCCGTATGGTGGTAAATATAAAAGGTGAGCGGCAGATGCCGAAGCTCTGAATTCGCTCCCGTCATCCAGCTCCAGCACCCTGAGGTTTCGTTGGGGCGGCCGATCCATCCGCTGCGTCGCGGGTTTATAGGCCGTTTCTCATTTTTTCCGCGAGGAGGTATTGCCCAAACGGGGCGCGCTTTGGCGGCGTTTTCTCATCGCTCGCAGCCTGATCCTTGAAAGATCAGCTGACGATAGATGAAAATTATAATATTAATAAAGAGGAGATCATCTGGCCTTCAAAATGACATCTGAAAGCAGCTTCTGTTTTGTGTTAAATCTTAATTACGCTATTTAAATGAATGCCTAAATGAGCCAATTCACAAAGGAGTTGCCTACTGTACCAATAGTGCCTGTTTGGTGATTTTTTTTTCCTTTGGATTTGCACTAATTAAAAAAGAAAAAAAAAGGTTTATACTGAAGAGCTCTGTGCTCTTGCATCTCGTGACACGGATGCGGACGGTGGAAGATCTTGGTCCGGTGCTCTGCTTTGGCCGCCCTTGCCTATGAAAAGGTGGGACTGCTTGAAGCCAAGGTTGAAGGCAATGCTTGGAAAGAAGCAGTCGCCTACGGTTCGTGGAAGTCGCCAGCGCAGGCTCTGAATCGGCCCCTTTGAGCGTTGCTTTGTGACCTGGCCCGTTGCTCACTCTAAGGGGCAGCACGTGACACCCGCGGGGAGGAGGTCCAGGGGCTCAGGACCAGGAGAGATGGTTGCACCACGGCCGTTAACGCCCCAGCCGTGCCGCGCCGGGGGGTCATGCGGCGAGGACACAGTGGTGTCCAACTCCTCGCCGTCCTCGGAGGGCGTTTCTGCCCTTTCTTTCCCTGTCGTGCGCTACGGTTTGAGCTGCTTCAGGCTGCCGTAGGAAGAACAACAGCCACCTGAGTCTTCTGCTTGATTATTTTTACGTCCCTGTTAATTCGCCCCTTAAATCGTTACGCAGATCTCACTCCGGGGTTTTTAAAGTTTACGACGCAGTTATTCTGGAGATGCAGCCGTTGATCTTTCACGAAGGTGGCATTAATGATTGGCAATTTTTGTTGGTTTTTTTCCCTCATACACGTTATCGTCGTAAAGCAAATACGGTCCTGGCAGAAAGGCCCAATACCGACCGTCTCCCAGCGTTGACGGTAACTCATTGCAACGCCAATCCCCAACTTTTTTGGCTTCTTGCCAGCAAAGCGCAATGGCTTTGAGGCAATGCTGGAGCGAGCAGGAGGAGCAGAGCTGCCCCGGTGTCGCTGGTTGCCTCCACGCGGGGAGGAGAGGCAGCTCCCGTTGAACCGCGAGCCTTCCTGCCACGGACTGTCCTCTGCTTTATTTCAGGCCAGGTTGCTACATCACGTGTCCTTCAAAGCAGCTCCCCACTGATGGCAAGTCGCAGCCGACAAGAGCTATCTGCTGTTTCGTAGCCCTGAGAAATAACGAAGGCGCCTCCTCCTCTTAATCCGAACCACGCCGCCTTGTTCGCTAGACACCGCTTCTTTCCATTTCTTGCTTCTGCCTGGCTTTACACCACCAACTCGCTCCGCGATGCAAAAAACCCCAACCCCAGCGGCTTGACCCGCCGCTTGCTGTGCCGTTGACCACAGCCCTCGCCGGCGCTCGGTCCAGAGGTGCCGCCTGCACGTGCCCGGGCGCGAGAAAAGTGCACTGAAACAGACCCACGTAATTGAAAATTATTAACTTCTGGCAGAGGATGACTGCATTCAAAAATCCACAAAATCAAGTGATCTGTTCTGTTCTTCTCTTTAATTTTTTTTTTCTCTGGCTCATTCACTTGCCCAGATCTGTCAGCTCTTGTCTGCGATTCATTGTTAGCGAGAGAGACATCTGGCTCTGCCCTTTATCAATAAACCCTTTTATTTTTTTTTTAATATTTTACCACAGATGGGTTGTAGAACAAGCATTAGAAGCCTGAAACGTTGTCCAACACACTCCATGCCCAGTGGCTATATCTTAAAGAAAACCCTATTTGGGAACTTGCTTTCCTACAAAACACTGCAAAAATTCCAAGCAGCTGCTTGCCCTGTTGCTCAATTTCACCATGCATTTTAGTAACCTTGATTGCCTTGTCCTGTCCTTGTCCTAAGGCCTATGTCCTTTTTTTTTCTTTTTTTTTAAGTTTTATTTGCAATATTTCCATATAAGCCTATATAAAAATTAATGATTTCATTAACCAGTAAATGAACTTTCCGATTTTTAAATTTCCGATTAAATTTCTTCTTCCATGAGCTTCTTTTTTGGAAACCTGTTGTTCATACTTTAACTCCTTTATCTAAATTACTTTAACCCCTGGCTGTCCAAAAAGGAGAAAAAAGGGGGGGAGGGGGGAAATGTGGGACATCACAGTGCGTTACTATTAGTTTAAGTATGAATTTTGGTGTGAAAAGGATAGTTCTTCTGGATTATTTTGTCTTTAAAACCGATTCTGGAAAGCAACCCGGTGGAGGGCTGTTTCACAGATTTTACAATAAAAACATAAATGCCTGATAGCTGCAGATATCAGTGAACTCTCCATGGGGGGGGAAAAAAAAGGCAAGCGTCGTTCGCCATGTCCTAAGCCAACACATGTAATGCAACTTCTTCCTTCAGCCCCTGAAGTTTTAGGATGGCAAAGCGAACATGGGTTGCATTGCCCCAGCGGGTTCAGAGCTACCAGCTCTTTGCAGAGTTGAGTTTTGAATGGGAGGGGAGCCAGGGGAAGAGGAGAAAAAAGGTAATTAGTGTTTAATTTTGTGAAGCAGTCCTTAGAAGAAGAGAAGAATGCCCCTGGACGCGTAAAGCAATGTTATCTGATATTTTATTACCAGCTGTAGGCTGTAGTGCGTGCTCAAGCTACCTTCCAATGCGCTGATAGGAGTTTGCCTTGAACGAGGCATGCGTCATGGCATCCATTGCTCCCCATGCCAGGCTGGCTGGCTCTGACCAGGAATTGCAATCGCATAAATATTTTTGCATGCCTTAAACCCCGAAACGTGAGATGCCTAATCTCCCAGGTTCTCCTCCGCTTCGCTAGACTTGCAACGTTGATGGGAGGACAGAAGATGGTCAATTTTAGTTTGGCGTATCCTACACTATAGTTTTTGGAGGGATATTCGTAGTTCTCAAGCTGGGGGCGGTGGGTTGTTCTTGATGCGCCTTCTCCCCTTTGCCAGGAAGGAGGATTTATATCGGTGCTAAGGGGCTCTTGGTTTTCCCTGATATCCACCTCTAGCATTTGGCTGCAGGAGACAGAACACAACTTTTCCTTCAAGTTTGTTCGCTATCTATGAAGAAAGGCTAAATTTGTAACAAGGCTCAAACATGGTGGAAGAAGCTCCCAACAGTATATTGCAGATTTTAAAACAATTACCTCTGCCTGATTTTATTACTACTTAAGTGTACCTTAATATCTAACATGCTAGCCCATGCTTGCCTTCAAGATAAGGCTGTGGAGAATAGGGCAATCTCAGAGATTTAACGTCTTCTTCTTACCATGGCTCTGGTGGTCCCCCAGTGTTTTAAGGGAATGGAATAAAGCTCTATGTGCCTTACTATATATTGTAGAGAATAATGTCTTTGAGGCAGATTCTGTGTGTTTTTGAGCTTTTCTGCAGGGCCCTGGACTTTGACTTAGGGTTACAGTAATGTAAAAAAGGAGCAAATCTTCAACATCCAATGCAACCCTTGGAACATGCTAGAGGAGCAAGACCTGTTTCCCAGCCAGAAGTATTGCAGATGACGGTTAGTTTGGTGCAGGCGGTCTCCAGCTGCGCTGCCTGAGAGCCGTGTTTTCAGGATGAAGTGTTATTCCAGCCTCCTTTAGGTCATTTCTTTTCCCCCTTGTGTGTGCTGTTGATCGGATTTGGAAAGAGGTCCTGCCGCAGCGCCGCTGCAGGAGCAGCAAGCGGCCCATTACAAGAGAGATGCAAGCGGGGATTCAGAAAGGAGCAATTTTCGGCTTGCTCAGATGCCCAGTATTGCTCCCTGGAAGCTCTGCAGGAACTGGAGGGTTTGGGGCTGTTTCCATGCCCCTTTGCTTCCTCTGGGCTCACCTCCACATCAGGGGCTACTTAGAGGTTTTATTTCACTGGCCTGCAGAGGGTTGGAAGGTCTCTCAACTTCCCAGGGTCTCGATTTCTCCTCCAGCGGGAATGGGGATGAAGAGTACTGCAGCCGACTTCAGTCAATCAGTGCTCTGATTTTCCTCTTTGGGTTGAAGATATTTATATGAAGTGAATTTAGGATGGGGAGATGCTGTTCATGTGTGTGATGCCTGGCTACTGGGCATGGGCAAGATGAATATTGTGCTGGGCGGTGGACAGAATAAAACTAGGGGGAGGAAGGTATGTCTTTAGGTGGGGTTTCATAAAAGATGCTGGTTCAAGATTACTTAGCAGAGAAAAGAAGTGTTGTTTTTAAAAAGTGTAATTTGTGTCAAAAAGAACAAAGATCGTATTTTTAAGCCCAGCAAAACCTCAAATCCCAGGAAAGGCAAAACTGCTGCTGCTAATTCTGGGGATGCAAACCTGGAAGGCTGCATAGAAACTTGAAAGGAAATAAATCACCTGCCTCCCACCCTTTAAAATTCTTTGGGGGGAAAAAAATCTGTTAATATTTAACAGCAAATAATCACCTAGCCAAGAAGCGGCAAACAAAGCCCTTTTATCCGATTCTGTAGTATGTTGTAAATAATGAAAACCCTCATAGGTCTAACTGAAAAACTCAGGTATTTTAATCAGTGAAGAAGCTGAGAATCTAGCACTTTAAAAAAACCTGTCAACAAAGCTAAAACTCTTTTCCGGTCTCTTACCACCTCGTGTCATATTTTTCCCTGTCCTTGACATATACAATTTGCCGTCCTCGTATCTGTTTAAAATGCTGGGAGCTTTCGGCATGCTTTGCTCCGTATTGCATGCCTGTAAGAAGTCCCTCTCCTAGCACGCAAGGTAAGAAGTGTCCTGCTCTATCTCCACTTAACCACTGCCGAAAGGTCACTTTGACCAGTGGGTCACCCTCTTATCACTATTCATTAAATATTCAAACAAACACCTATGTGCTTAGTTGCTCCGGTGGAAGAAATTCTTATAAATATCTGCAAAGCAGATACTTAATTTTCCTCCTTCTTTGATAAGATAGGTAAGAAAAACTTAGCAGGCTCGGCTCCAGGTTTGTTGAGAACCACCTATAATTTAGATCAAAACTGCTTAATGATTTTATAGTCTTATAATCCAGCTAGTGGTTTATGTCTTTAAACTTTCTGGAAGTAGGACCGTCCTTTTGGGTCTGTGCTTATTGACCCAGCACTTTGGAATTATCATCCCTGACTATGATTTTTCAGGACTCCTGGAGATATGGATATACATATATATCTGGGGATATATATCTATATAGATATATAGTCTAATGAAAATTTTGCTTGACTATAGTAGATTTTCTTGCCCTTTTCTAGTGGGTCTTTTACCAGCAAGTTGTGTCAGCTCAGTTTTTTGAACAGTGGCAAGTCTACTACAACAGTTGTCAACCAAACATGATACTAACTTTTTTTTTCTCGCAGCCGCAAGTTGCCCTGCTTACCGAATGCAAATCGCTGTGGATCTATGTAACATGCCTTTCTCAAGGGCATCGGTTAATTCCGCCTGATAAGCTCAGAGTTTGAGCCAGGATTTTTGAGCATTGAAAGAAGACCGGGTAAAATTCAGCTGAACTTCAGTGCAATCAAATTTTAAAGAATTCCCCCAAATTAGAGCTATGACCGACTTTGTGTGTTAATAGTTGCTTCAGTGTAAGGTGTTGATGTGAAAACGGCATCGTTGGAGGGAAGGGGAATACCCCAGTACAACATGCAGCAGGAGTAGTCATATGCAGGGTTTTTTAGGTTATGGCTCTTTTTTGACGTGCTTGATTGTAGAAGCTGAACCTGATGGTAAAGCTCAATTAACATGAGTGGTTCAGAATCCGATCAGAGATCCTGATTCCACAAAGAATGATTTCTGTGAATAAATTAAGGTCTGAATCGCGGGCTCGTTGAAGTCAGCGGGAGGACCCCCTTTGATTTGCAACGGCTCTCTACCTGGGATCCAAGTGCACCGTGCACAAATAAAGACAAAGATTTTATTCTGATTGGGCACATTTAGTGTGGCAAGGGCTTACGTTTGGTTCTGCTCTTTGCTTCTGAAACATGGAGTGTGTGCTTCTCCCCAGGGTCTTTCTGTTGCTGGAAGGCAAGTATTTGGGTGGCTGTAGGGTAGGACTCCCAATTAGCGAAAGTGCTGACTCCAGATGCCAAGAATCATGATCCTTTACAACATGGAGAGAAAGTTTTGAGTGACAGCAAAATAATTTCAGGGTCTCCTGGTTTGCCTTTAGGGTTTTGAGACATTAATTTATGGCCTGGAAAAAAAAAAAAAGTCATGTTGATCTGGTATGGCGGTAAGTTTAATGACATCAAAAGGCTTGCAGTAAAATTGTGGACTTCAGTGACACGAGGGTCTCCCAGCTCACCTGCCTTTGCGCTGACCCTGGCATCGAGCTCTGGGTCTGTCTGCTCACTCATAGGAGATCTTCAGGCCTAAGCGCCTGCAAGATTTGACGATAGGAGATTTGGGGATGTAGGTGCTTTGTTCTGATGTGAAAATCTACATCATCTTCTCCTTTACTGAGTCTTTTCTTTGAAATCAGGTTAATTTTCTCAATGCACTCTGAGGGATGAATGCTTTGAGCACCAATGCAGTGTTGAGACCACTGATGCCTTGGGCTGATTCTGGCGTACTACTGAGGGAGAGAAGAGCAGTTTCTTTGAATATACAAGTCCAAGTCATTTTTACTTTGGATATAGTTAACTTGCATTATGCCAAACTCCTCTGGTACAGATTTCTTCTCTGAGATCAGATATATACATTTAAATTTCCCCTAAAATGACTCACTCTGGGTGGATCTTCAGACCAAATCAAATGCTTGATTTCTCTTCCTTAGATCCATCCAGAGGGATCGGTCGTGTTGGTGTTGAAACAGTCCTCGTTCTCCCTTTTAAGCTGAACCTGGCTAGTTTGTCCCAAAGTGACTTCCCCTCTTGCCACCCTGATGTCTTCTCTCTTGCTATTTGCTTTGATCTTGATTTGCTTTTGCAATTGCAAAGCACGTGGTTATTTGAACAAAGAGTACTGAAACACCTCCAGGTCTTTGAGTTAAAATAATTTAAATACTTTATAGCCACCAGATTTTCAAAGCGACTCCAGCACGTTTTTGTTCTGGTTTGTGTAGGTTCCCTGTGCAAAGAGTAGCATAATGGGAAAAGTAGAAGTGGGCTGGAGGCATGGGTTAGTATAAAACGCCATCCTTTTCGTACTGAACATTAGCTTGTTGAAATGGCTCTCCTCTTGGCAGAAGACAAGCTTCATAACCTAAGAGGATGGGATTTGAGTGGAGTTTTCATGGCCCATGTGCTCATTGTGTTCTTGCTACTGATGCAAACATTATCTATAATTACATTTTCAAGAGACTGAAAATTGCAGTCTTTGTGGAACAGAAATGCAGCTGAAGAATGGAATGTATATCCTCTCTACCCTCATTATAAGGCTTATAAAAATCAAACTATAAGGCCCAGTACTGTAGGTTTCAGGAAACCAGCACCATTTGTCTGCGTTAAAGCATTTTTCGTTTAAAATTCTGACCTTTTGATGATGGAGTTAGGGAAAGTGTGCTATTATTTCCAGTAGTTTGAAGCTGAAACTAGTCAAATTAAGAATTGTACTTGGGAGCAATATAAACAAAGTCAGAGCGACTGCTTTGTTGTTTGCTTGTTTATTGTATTATTGTCATGGATTTGAGATTTTATTTATAATTGGTGCTAACATCCAAGTTTATCAGATAGGTCATGACAGGGGTGTTAAACTTCTGACCATACCATACTGTGGAACTGCCGTACTTCTAAGGAGGAGAAAAATGGTACTGAAAATGCAGTTTTTCACATTTTTCTCCTGCGCATCAAAGAGTTTTGGTATCGCAGCTCAACCTCTGCACATCTAACTAAAGTACCTCTTACCTAAATGAAAACCTTGCCGTTTTCGGTTTCTATAGCTGAAGAAACAACAGTCATATTCCGGGGGAAAGGAGATGGAGATGCTTGGTTTTCTAATTATATAAAATAAGTGCTGGAAATTTAGTCAAAGGCTTTTAGGAGGAGATAGCCAATCCTGAAACTTTGCAGTGTGGTTTTGAGTAGAAACTCTGAGAATCATGGAATATCAGTTAGCTATTGATAACACACATTCGTTTTTTTGTCTGGAGCTTCAATTTGAGTGGGTTTATCTTCTCCCAAGATGTGGGACATGTCAATCCTCTCTGAAAGGGGAAATGCTGGAGTTTGACCCCGGGGAGGCGAATCGCAGGGAGATAAATGTGTGCGCCTCCCTCTTCAAATGCAGCTGTTGGTGCTGTGATTTGCTGCATTGAAGAGTGTGGTTGTAGATGCTTGAAGATCATATTAGGGATGCTAGAAAATAAAGCAAGCTGGTGCTGCATGCCTGTGCATTCATGAGCAATTGATAAGTGCATGCACGTAGGTCAGTGAATTTATTGATAGTTGCACAAGTTAAAGATACTTGTGCAAATACTTTGGACTGAACTTAGTGTATGTCCACTCAGTTCACCACCGTCCTTTCATTCCAGTTAGTTCTTCGTATTCTAAAGATGATGATAATTTGGATGTTCTTCGTGGATTTTTAAGTTCATGGTTTATTAAAAAAAATTTTTTTTTAATTATTTGAACAAAATAATGCCGATCCCATTAAATATCTGTTTATGGCCACCCAGCTCTCAGCAAAAGGGGCTGCAGGCAGCACTGTATTACAGCCAGGTGGCCGTAGGGGCCATGAGCTCCAAGTGCTTTATGCCACTGCTGCCCACGTTGGTAATTCTGCCTCCAGGCTCTCCTGTCTGATTGCTGCGAGTTAACGCACACGAATACTGTCGTGAGTGAGTGCTGGAGGTCCCAGGACAGCAGCTATTCTTAGTGGTCCAGCAAAACTTATTAAGAAAAGTAATTAGAACAAAGCTCAAATACATTAGCCTCTTTTATGCTCCTGAATTCTCAGAGCTATCTTCAACGTTGGCGGAGGCTGTGCTTCCAGGAGAGAAATTGAAGTCACTTTCTTTGCTGAAGTTAAACCCACTTTGGTCTTAGCATCCTAACAGAAGTATCTTTTCATATAAGAATAATAATAATAAAAAAGATAGTGGTATGCTAACTAGCAAAAAATAATCCGCCTGTAATTTTATTTTATGATGGTTTTCTGTGGAGGCCCAAGGTTCTGGGTTTCTGCCTATCTCGTATGTGTGTGCTGCTGTCACTGTGTCAACATAAACCTTACAGCCAGCTCCTGAGGTTTCAGAACATGGCTATATATGTTTCTTTTTCAAGAGTATTTTTGAAAGCTGGACACTTTCCTTTTTTCTTTTTCTTTCTTTCTTTCTTTTTTTCCCTATCTCTTAACTCTGGGCTAGAAATGTATTTTCTTTCTTGCAGCACCACCCAGGGTTACATTTGCTCAACAAACAGAATCTCTGTCATCTTCCTGAATATTTGTTTTTCCACTGGAATCCAAAAAGCAGTCTCCAGCTTATTCAGTCTTTCTCGTCTGGTGAATCAAAACTATGTCCCTTCAGGTCCTCAGTCTTTGGGAAGATTTCTTTGGTCTTTAAGCTACTTAAGAAATGTGAGCGGCTGTCTTCCTGGTAGGGGAGAATTCAGTGGAGTTGAGGACCTTCACTAGAGAGCAAGACATGCCCTATCAAACAGACTACAGAGAGAGATGTTCTTGAATTTTCTCATCATATACCCCTATACATTGAGCTTACGTACTTACCCTCTTCTCTGGGCATCTGCTTCCCTGATAATGCCATTCGGATATGGATGGACAAGAATTTAACAGTGTCCTTTGACCTGTAGGATTTTCAGTTAGGCAGGTACAGAGAGTTTGAGCCAGGCAGGAAAATGGGTTTCTGGGTTTTACCAGCCCAAAATACTCGCATTCACTGACTGAAAATACGATCTTTTTATAGCAGGAACTACAAGCTATTTTTCTTTCATTATGCCAACGAGTGACAATTTTTAGTTCTTCACTTCTGCCACTCTCAGATTTTTTTTTTTTTGTCTTTGTTCTTCAGTTGCCTTAGAGAAATCTTCTGACACTTTCTGTATGGTTGCTTTGTGGGCCAGGTAGTCATATCTAGCATCAGTCCTGGCAATATGCAGCCTCTATAGTAAATGTCATTGAATAACACCCATTCGTTTGGTCTTTTTTTTTTTTTTTTAAAGAAATTCCTCATCCAGTAGAAGCTGTGAGGATTGCTTGGCAGCTTGTATTTTTGGTGTCCAGGACAGTTGAGAAGACCCATCACTGTGACCATGCCCATCCTTCGGTATTTGGCTTTTCTCACTAAGCTTTAGTCCTCTGGGGAGATGAAACATTGTTTTCAATAAATTGGTTTGCTTCTGTATTAAATCAGACTTGTCTCATTTCATATCTTTGTGCTTAACTTTTGTAAGGCATGGAGATAACATCTTTGTTAATTTGAGAAGATTTTCATCAATGTTTTCCCCAAAGACTCAGAGAAAGTAGGTCCAGCAACTTGACGCAGGCTGTTTTACCCTGTACTGTAGACATGAGGTTTCATGGTAGTTTCACAACCAACTTTTTAATCAAATATGGTGTTTGAATATAAATATTAGAGTAGCCAGAAAAGAGTCTGCCCCTACCTACCTTAAAGTAGCTGCTTTCCCGTGCTAAGGAATTGAACTCCAATCCTCAGGCTATTTTATTCCATAATGCTAATAGCACTAATACAGTATCGTTGTGTTTGAGGCTTCAAAGATACTATACAAGCATTTTCCTATGATTCCCTGATCTTTGCATTTATACCCAGCTGTTTGTTATTCAGTTCAGCCATCAGCATCTAAGTCTCAATGGACCATGTAATATGCAGCTGTAGCCAGATGTAATGCTTCCTATTCCTAAATGTTTCTGTTAGAAGCTAAGAGTGGCAGGCTAAAGACTACTGATAACAGTGTTGCTTGCATTAATTTAAACTCTAGAGCTACACTGATTCTGTTTGGCAAATTTATTCCATGGCCAACAAGCAGAGCAATATTTCCAATCTCCATCGTCGCTAGCAGTGTTGACATTAAATACGTCGAGTATGTCTGCGCTGATACGGTATGTACTTATGTTGCTAATTCAAATAGGAGAAGGATGTCCAATCTGCATAAACAAATATATTTTCAGATTCAGTTCTATTTAAGAGAGATAAAGGCAAAAAGGAGCCCATTCTAAACAATGACTCACAATAATTTAGAAGAGTCCAGCAAACCTTCGCCCTCTTTAATTTTTTTCATTCTCCTTGGGTAGCCGGGAAACTTTTAGGGCATCTTGTTCAAGTTGCACTCAAGCCTTGCTCTGCGTTTCAGATTTGGGTGCAGGCCTACCAGGGTAATCAGAAGGTGAGATTTTTCAGCTATGATTCGTGCGAAGCATTTGGCAAGTCCCTTTCACCGTGCCAGGGGTGGCATGTGAACCCTGGGGTCTCGGTGACCCCGGGAGCTTTTGGGCAGGAGAGTTGTTTGCACCTGCACAATGTCAGTGGAGACTCAGCATATTTCGAAATCTGTATGGAAATGGACTCTTCTCGGGGGATTTTTATTTGTCGCTAGCAATGAAACTTAAACCACCTGATCTGGGTTCTGCTTTGGCATTTAGAGATGTGTGCCCAGGCTCTCCAGGTCTGCTGCTGTCCCACGTGCAGGGCAAGACGTGGGCACAGCTTGGTTCCTGAGCGAACGCCATCGCAAAGGATTTGGTGGGATTGCAATGACTTAGGCAGGGGCAGTGCTCATTTGAGAGCGGCTCCATCAGCCCAGAGCACAAACCAGCGCAAAGTCACCGGTTTTGCCGAGCGGCCGCCACCAAACATCTCTTTTGCAAACCACTAATGGGCTGTTTAATTAGGTGATGAAAACTGTTTACAGTCGGCGATCCCAAGTTTTGTCATTTTAATAATGGTTAAATTCAATCTCTTTCTTGATTCTTGGCATCCCTCTTGTCGCTTTGTAACCTGCTTACGTCTAGTTTAATTCGTTTGAGTGTATTAAAACTGAACCTCTCGTGCAGCAGTGTGTGTACTTAACTGCACTGTGTCGTTATGATAGGTGCAGAATGACTAATACACAGCCGCGGCTGTTAAACAAGTATAGCGTTGCACGAGAATATGTTTGTGGAAGATGCGCAGTCAGCTCAACAGGAGCTGACTACACGAGAGCTAGAGAAAATCCTTCCAACAGCATCCAAGTTTCAGCTGTTCCTGTGCACCCATTGCTCCTGGAGCGTGCTATCCTCCGTTTAGTTCCCAGCTTGATAATATTTGACCTTTTGAGAAGTTAAGAAGGAACAACATACAAAAGTGTCCTTATATGTGTCGTCTTGGCTTCAGTGGTTGCTGTATGCTCTTGGCCAAGAGGAGAAATTTTCTTTTACTCCTAATTTTCTGATGCTTATCTTTACTTAGAGAGTGTGAACTGGGATATTAAGAGGCGCTGACCTGAATGATGATGCCCTTTCTCTCTGCATGCTATCTAAGCTTGCTACGAAGACCTACAAGTCCCCATCTTACCCAGCATGCAGTCTAAGCAATGCAAAAACAAGTTTGGAGGATGAGATGGAAGCGCCCCCGAATCACACAAGGTGGCTCAGCGTGCACTGGCTGTCACCGGCATAGGCTAGGAAACGCCGATTTTCTTTCCTCTGGACCTGCACCCTCTTAGATGGGCTTGGATTTTTGTTTGTTTTGGGATAATACTTGCTACTTGCCACATATTTTGCAGATAGGTTCTGCCGAGGAGCTCAAGCATTGGCAGATAAACAACTTGACAAGTGCTGGGAACGTCTTTGGCATCTTTTTTCTTTTTCCTCCTCCATTTAAAATGTATGTCGTATATGGATCTTTGAGTTTACGGAGGGTAGCAGCCTTACAGATGTGGTTAAGCAGGATATGCTATGCATCAGATGCCACCAAAATGGGGAAATGGAGTGTTTTTGTACAAAACTGGTGACTAGTCTATCCTGAACTCGCAGTGTTAGGTGGTGCCATGGAGTGAATTCCTGCAGGATTTCCTGCACCTCCCCATTTTGTGTTGCAGATGTAAAGGCATCATTAATATCTGCATGCAATATGCTGTATGAATAATTAAAGCATTTGTGCGTAGTTTTCCCTTGCAAAGTAGTACAGAAAGTAGGAGTCCTGTGTGGCCATTGGTAGGTAGAGGTTTGGCTGCCCAGAGCTTCTAATGCATGTAGGAGACTTGACTCCATTTTCAAAAGGCTCTTGATAGCCTCAAAGTCCCAGTTACTGTCCACAAGTCCTACTTTCGTAGGACGTTTTCAAACAAAGCACTGCTGTAGCTCAGCCACTCGAATGTTGTTTAGCCCTAAAAGCCCACTGAAGGGGCAATGCTTTAGCTGTGCTTTTAGAGCAGGTGATGCCGTGGCAGTTGTGTATGAGCGACCAGCTGAGTGTGTGGAACCTGGAGCAGCAAGAAGGCCATGCCCTATGAGGTGGGCATTTTTAAGCATAAGAATACTCGTTTAGGGTGTTTTCCCCTGCTGACGTAGGCATTTAGCTTTCTGAAATGCAGGTAAATAGAAAAGCTGTGGATTGTTGAATACGTATGTCCCTGACATTACTGGGCTTCTGGAAGGTGTTGTGATGGCAGTATAATACAGTATGTGGACTCCTGTATAAATAAAGTGTGAAGAAGAAAATATTTTTGTTCAATGAGTAGAACTACATAAATACTTCGAAGGAAATGTGAATTCTCCCATTTTCAGGCTGCTGTATTCCTGAGTTCTTTAAATACACATGGAAAGCACAAGCAAAAAAGTTTTTTTTTGTAATTTCTAATTGCATGTGCAGTTTTCTGCCTAGGGAGCAAACAGATGAGCCAAAGTATATGGGGTTTATAAGGTTTATAAGAATAAGGTTTATTCTGTAGCCTTAGTGATAAAGATGCTTGACCTGAATAACGGTGGAAAGTAATGAATAGAACTGTTTGCAAGAATCTGTTGTATATCTTATGTAATCAATACAAAAGGGTTGGCAATATGTTTAAGTAGCAATAGCATATCCTATTAAAATATTGTAGTTAAACATAAATGCACTCACGCTCACTCCAGATAAAGGATGTTCGTAACGGCCTCTTCCTGCCTTTTCCTTGTATTTTAGTTTCACATTCTGGAAAGTCTCTTCTTGCTTAAAACTGTATATACCAAGCTGCATGAGAAGGTGGTGTTTTGGGAGGGATGGTTTTTTTGATCAAAGTTGCATGAGTTCTGCTGTTTTCAAAGCTGGAAAGCAAAGGGTTAAAAAGAGGCTTTGTATTTCTCTATTCCCAAGCCAACATTTAAATTGAAATATACTTTTATAAACATTACATCTGAACACCGGTTCTCTTCACAGGATCTTTTACCTCTGGGACGCTGGCTTGGATCAGCTGGTTTTGGTTTTCTTTTTTTGTTGTTGTTTTTTTGTTGTTTTTTTGTTGTTGTTGTTTTTTCCCTTGCAACAGCTGTTCAGTGCATGGAATAAGCTAGTGGACTCGGTCCAGTTTATAGTGGGAAAGTGTCTGCGTCCAAAGCACCATCTCAATTGGCACCACGTAACATCCTTGTCCCAGCAAAGCGGCCAGGAATTGAACGGGCAGGAATAATGAACCCTTTGCAATTGTCCAGGTCAGGTGGACAGCAATCTTGCCTCCATCTATAGATACATCTGGCAAAGCTTCTGGATTTCCAGGCGTGCAGAGGCTTTTCTGAAAGACTAATGCTTAAAAAAAAAAAAACACACCCACTTTAAAGTTGCTTTTGTTCCTATTCCTGATGAATGGGATAATGTAGTCTTGAGAACATGTTAATACAAAGGTGATCTACTACTTACCCTGAACAGTTCTCACTTTAAAATGGCAACCAGAGGAGCAATAAAAGGTGGCTTTATGTATTTCAGTAATCCAGGGTATGAGATTTTAAATAGCATGGGTTGTCACATGACCTACATTTTCAAATGTGGATGTCTAAAGTTAGACACTGAAAACCAGGCCAATTATTTTAGTCTTCCTACCCATTTTTGCAAGCACAGAAATATACTGTAAAGCCTCATACTCATTTTCCGTGGAAGTAATGATAGCTTAGTTTTAACTCGGTGCTTTTTCTCTGAGGAGCTCTGAGTGTTTTTATGAAGTATGTCAATGTCTTGGTAAAGTAAGAAAATTTGATATAGAGGCACAAGGAATCTGAATCTGTGTTCAGATCTGATTGTACAACTGTCCTTTCGACCCAGCCTAGAGTCTTTGGAGGCGTTCGCAAGGAGGACCATCTTCCTAGGCTTCCTCTACAGTCTGTGGAGAATGAGGGGCTCCAGGTCTGAAATGTCCTGTAGGAGGCCAATGTTGGTGCCTGTATCACCTGTCTGGGAAACTTTTTCTCTTGTGTCCTTACGGCGGACCTAGGGAACTGGATTCCTGTGTCTAAAACTAGCTTTTTGTGAGCACCTTCTGGTGGTGGACTAATTCAGCACAGGAGGGTAGCCATTCTCCCATGGTTGCCACCTGGAGGACTTTTGTCCTTTCCGATCCTGCTTTTTCTTTTCCTCAGGAGATTCCTGGATGAAATTGTGTAAAGTCCCCAGGTGGGGCTGATTAATCTTGAACTTCCAAGCATTTATTTACTCAGGAGTAAACCTTTCTCTTTGAAGGGCCTGGCAGGAGACCTTTCTGTTGCACAAAAATGAGACCAGCATTTTCTCTCAGGTTTGTCCTTTGCATTGAGTTAGATGAAAAACATCATGTTAATTGGCTGAGCTTGTGTGATCTATCTGTCCAGGTTGAACCCTAGAGTTGCTCCATCCAAACCAATGAGCTGAAAGCAGTAGGCTCGGAGAAAGCAAAAGAAGCATCCCAGATGCAGGCCCGTCTCAGAAGCTCTTCATCAGATGCTGAAAATGAGGATGGAGATGTAGGTTGATGTGGTTTGGGAAGCTTCCAGGGAAAATATTTTTCTTTGCAAAGTGTCACGTCTTTGGTATCACAGTTACTTTTGTAGAAATATGCCAGCTTTCTGGCAAGGACTAGTTCTCCTCTCTAGAGTGAAACTGGGTAAAAAAGAGATTGATCTAGAAGAACTAGCAAGTTCCCAAGTAGGCACTACCTAGCCTGACCTGATTCAAATGAAGGACTGGAACCTCAGTGTCCCTTGTATCAGCTGAGTTTCCCCGTCTGCCAGATTGGTTGGTGATTCCTGGGCAGTGGTGGAAAGAGTAGGGCCCTTCCATCTCTGCTTTTTGAAACCATTCAAGACTCAAAAGGAGAGCACAAGGCAAATCTGTTCTCTCAAATTAAATGTATCCTGACCTGTAGAGACCATAGTAATTCTCCTTATTTGTGTGCAAGTCTCATCATACRCCTCCTCAATTTCCCTCCTCAGTGGAAGACAGTCTACAGACCAACTGCTTACAGTCAAGATCTCAGCTTTGTCCTGAACTCCTTTTACTGAATAAATTGTTGCTCATTTTCAACTGTTAACTGCAAGGTCTTTAGAGAAAAGACCATTTCCTTGTTCCGTGTTCATGCAAAACCTGAGGAACCTGATCCATGAAAGGTCTGAGCAGCTCCTGCAGTGCAAATAATCGCTTGGGAAATACAAGTTTAACCCCTGCAAAAACAAATGAATGTATTTGCTGATTGTTGCAGGGTGGAAGGAAAAAAAGTGCATAAAGAAGATGGCATCTGGTAGGCTGCCTGAAAAAGGGCCGGTCTATTGGGAATTAGTGCTAACAGGCCTCTAAGTTCCTTTCATCAAAATTGCTGCAGCCAGAAAAATACCTCTCCACATTTGTGGCTAATTTCACCTCTGTTTATTCTCCCCTCCTGCTCCCTGAAGAATGTAGATGAGGTTTAAGTTAGTCTTAATAGTAATAGGTTTGGAATCTAGCACACTTTCACAAAATTAACTTTGCTTCTGTTGATCTGGGAATTAAAATGCTTCATTAATTTAGCGAGTCCTGGTTTGACAGCCAAATAATGCATTTTGTGACTTGTACTCTTAAGTCAGAAATTCCTATCTGCGATTCTCCCTGAGTGCCTCTGACAGCCGGGGCAGCCCGGAGAGCTGCGTGGCCTGGAAAGGAGGAAAGTCCGCATGTGTATATAGGCATACGAGTATTAAAATGTAATTTGGTGTGCGTGGCTGTGCTGCATCCAAGCATGTCTTGAAACACTGCATGAGTAAGAAACTATTGCGAATCCTATGTTTGTCCCTGCCCTTTGAATGTCTGCTTGGTTTTTTTATTTTTTTTCCTATGTTTTTCCTCCTTTGCCAATGCATCTCAACACAAGCAAGCACATCCTTTGCAAAGGGAAAAAGGCTCAAAGGCATGATGCATTGCTGCACTGTACTTTGGGGGGGAGCAAGAAAAAAAAGATACGTATCTGTATTAAAGGAAGAGATTTGTCATCTCTGATCTTTGCAGTGGGCACGATGCAGTAGCAGCTCCTGGGAGCCCCGATATGTGCTTACACATGCTGGTTAGTCGCTCTGCACTTGTATATTTGAGAACTTGGTGACTATTTAGAGTGTGCCCACGGTACTAGTTTCAGTTGCTCTGCAAGATGCTCTCTATTGTTATCTTAGAGACATTTTACAGCAAAAAGGACCATGACCMATGCTATGATCCTGCTGCAAGATTGGGGGCTGTGTTGTTCTGCAGAGGAGTCGCATGGGACTTTTGCAGGTTTGCACATCGCAGAAAACAAATCTGTTCTTTAAATCTGTTATAAACATGTTTGATGCCCTGAGATCATATCTATGTGTATTAAAGTGTGTCTCGTGAATGACTTTGCTTCCAGACTATGAGAATGTGCTCTCAAATTGCATGAGCACCACCCAGGCAAGCAGCTACGAAACACGACTGTGGAAAGACCCATAAAACTAACTGTAAAGCAGTGAAATAGAAAACAAGTTGAGAGAGTTTATTTTATTGAATTTAAGTATTTTGTCTCCCCTTTTGCGTCACCTCAAAAAGGAGCAATCCAGCAGTTTTAAAAGAAAACCGTATAGCATGAGGCATCCCTTGGCTCTGGATTACAAGGGCAAAAAGGTTCAGCCGGTCCAGTAATCCCGCGAGACGAGTACCCCTCCGCGGACCATAACGGGGGAGGCAGCAAGCCAAAAAAACAGTGCAAAAGATTCAGGTGAATTTGCACTTTGGTCTTTTGCAGACTGTTTTGTAATGGCGTATTGGTGCCCGCTCGAATGTTATGCAAAGCCAATATACTGCAAAAATCTGTCTGTGTGCCCCGCGGACAAGACAGGGATTTTTACCCACGCTGCACGAGAGAAATGTTTCAATTTTTTTTTTTTCCCTTTGCTCTAATTGTCGTAAGTAAAGACGAGCTGGTAGCTTCTRCAGGTGAGGTGAGACGCGCAGTGCAGGGCGAGATGTGTTTCCCTGCAGTAGCGCTGGGGTGCGTTTTTTGCCATGCATTGCTTCATAAGGGCCGTTATTTTAGCCGTAAATCTCCTTTAATACAGTTCGGATAGCAAAATTCGATATTCCTGCCTCTCTTTTGGGAGGGGTGGGGGAAGAGTTAATTTTGCTCTGCTGTTGTCTAGGAAACGGTGGTTGTACTTACTTCCCTTTTGCAAATAGATAGTGAATTCCACACGCGGAGAGCAACGAATAAGATAAAAAGCCCCAGATTAGGAGCTGGAATTAGGCTACGTTTGAGAGAGCAAGATAAGTTCATGTTCAACGGAAACTTTCGGGTTGCCCCAAAGTGAATAACGGTGCAGCGAAGATCAGGTTTTAAAGACAAGCTCAGGACTTTAAGGCTCCGAGCGTGCCGGCACTGATTCAGCAACGTGCCTAATTTTAACGATATAAAGTCCCACCGCCTCCGCGCTTAAGGACACAGAATTCAGTATAKTGGCTGAAAAAAGGAGATGCAATTGCAGTTTGGGTGCTTGCGCTGCAAACAAGCTATCCGTCTAGCTTAGCGCTGTAAATACTAAAATTGGAGACCAAGTTAATGACTGGGAGTAATGGAACAAAAAAGGAAAAAAAAAAGCGCTGACAGTTGGCATGATGGGCAGTAAATGACAAGCGCGTTTCAGGGCAAGCTTAAGACGATTATGCTTGGAATAGGAACTAAAATATAAAGCAAGGGCTGGATGCAACATTGCATGTTCAGCTGGAAATGTAGGTTATGTACTTGGTACTAATTCATGTCCCAGCGAACAGGAAAAAAAAATCCCTGTTTAATTCAGATGGGACTTGGGCTGTAGATTTTTCTGACAAAAAAGCTCCAGATAATTTTTTTTCTTATGTATTATTAATAGTTCTATTACATTAAATCTTAGGTGCTCAGAATTATCCTCCGGAGGTGTTTCTGCCTCCCTCGCCGCTGCTCCCAGCTGAAGCTCGGGGTGACTCTGCTCCTGGGTAGGTGACTCTGGCCTTCAGGAACGGCCACGCAGATGCAGGTGCTGAGACACACGGTTCATGTAGGACCCGTTTCTTGCAAGCACTTCAGCAGCCGCGTTTTGGGGAGGGATTTTGGTGTTGTCAGGGAGGCGCTGCCCTCCAAAAGGACCAGTTTGCAGAGTCTCAGGAAAGAAATACAGAACAAATGAGCGGAAAGGAGGAGGGAGCAATGCAAAAGGCGCATGCTGGAAGCGCTTAAGCACAAGGAAGCTGGCAGGGAGCGAGGAACTGGTATCCTGCGTGCAAAAAAGGGCAGTGTCGGAGGCAGGAATGGCAGTCAGGGAAGAAAATCCTCCTTTCAGGGTATGCGGTTGCTACGTGGTGGTCTAAAGCAAATGAACCAACAAGCAAAAGCCAACGAGACCAAAAACAAGTCGCGGGCAAAATCCCACCGGCTGTTCCTTTGCATTGCTGCTCACCAGCAGTCCCTCGCAAAAGCGTCCGTGTTAACGGCCAGACGCACCGCGCTTCTCGCTGGCAAACCGCAGGCCCTCTCGAAGGGGGCTTCGAGGGAGGTTTTTTTGGGGGGGGGGATAGAAAGAAATGCAAAATGCAAAAAGCAAAAAACAAGAAGGAACATGAAAAATCAGGACCGCCCAAGAGCACTGGTGATGGGTTTGCGGAGTGGAAGCAGAGCATGAGCTCCCAGCCTGGGAGAGGTTTCTGCAACGGTGGTCAGTTAAAAGTATATGGGCTAGGGGATTGGCAGTCTATGTGTTTTTAAACGAAATGCAAAGGTATGGACTTCAAAAGCGGAAGAGAGCAGGATGTGCAGCTTTCTGCATATGAAATATGTATATTCTGAAAGACTTTTCAAAAATTAGGAAATCAGAGTCAAGAAGGAAAGGGAAGAAGAAAAGAGAAGGGGGCCTGCAAAGGAGCAAAAGAGGGGTTTCAGGGTTTTGTTTGTTTGTTTTTTACCAATCATCAAAGCCTCCTGCAGGACCTCTTCGTTAGTCAGTTCTTCAGTCAGTTCTAAGGAACTGTCCCAAATATTGTCTCATCTCCCTGGGATTTGTTGTTTGTCGTGCATATAATAATTTCTAGCGATGGAGCGGTCTGAAAGAGTATTTTCTTTCTTTGCAGAGAGAGACCGTATTAGCCAGGAAAAGAATTAAATTGACATTTTCTAGTTGCAGTTGGGGATTGTGTCCTCTAGGTGGGCAAAAAAAAAAAAAAAAAGCTTTCAGATGAACCGAATCCCATGCTCAAATGACTAACTTTTCTTTAATTTCCTAAAAAGTGGACTGCAGAGAGAGCAGCATCCACCAAGCTTGCACAGAGAGGGCGTTAGCGACTTTCCCTGGAGTAACTTCTTGCCTGATTCGCTATGTTATGCCAACTCCAACAAAGTCTTTTTTCCTTTACTGCTAGCACGGCTATAATTCCTGTTGCTCTCCTGCGAATTGGGCTCTTGGAAAGCGAAGCAATTTATAAATTTTTTAAGAAGTGATGCATGCGCCTGGTTTAAAGGAGCACACGCTCTTTGCACCTCTGCACCTGCCTCGGGAAGGTGCCGCACCGCAACTTGCTCGCCCGAGTCCTTGGTCAAAATGGGACGGAAACCTGGCAATCTGTTAGGGCAGCTCAAGTTTTAAGTTAGTGTTGGTGCAAGGTCGTGTAGCCCCTAGGGCCTAAAGCTCTTGGTTTATCCAAAAAAAATGTTAAGGATAGAGCAAAATGTATTTGTAGCCTGCTGATCTGCATTACAGTATTTGCTGCTGCTTCTCAAGATGCTTTTTCTAGAGGAAAACAAAACTGAACCAGCTACTTGCTTAGTGCGCTCCTATAGCTGTCAACGCAAAATATTTTTAAGAGTGTTTAAGAATCCCTGGTGACTGCTACTTACCAAAAAAGTCATTAAATTGAGAAATTATTCTGAGAATTTCCATTTTGATCCAAAAAATAGCACGTTCTTTTGCATGTGCAACGTTTTTTGCATATCCAGATCCAGTTTGCAGCGGTGCTGTGTCTTGGCCTGTAAATACGAGTGTCCCAAATGCTGAGTAGTTTTCTCGCTGCAAAGGTGTCTGTAGAGGGGGAAGCGGAGCCCGCTCCGAAAACTGGAGGAAGGGAGCGGGAGGGCCGCAGGGAGCCCGAGCCAAGCTGCTCCTCAGCACCTTCATACCGGAGTCGCTTGATATTTGGATACGCAAGGAGAGCAGATTGATTCCTGAAAGGCTGGAGTTCAGGTGCTCGTGGAATCGCAGCGTTGCCCCCGAATCGCTTCATGCATGGGTGCCCATATGTGCATTTTAGCCCGTGCATTAACAGGGTTTAATGCTAGCCTGTTTACCCTGAGTCCTCGCCAAGGCGCAGGTCCAAACCTGGGTGCTCCGTGGGCGTGGGTGACAGCCGAAGCAGCAGCGAGCTCAGAGGACACCGGCGCGCACCCTGCAAAGACGCTGTTCATCCACTAGAGAGCACGTAGGCAGCGCTCCTCCTTGGAGGAAACACGAGTGTCGCGCTCTTGCTGCACGCGGCGAGGTGGTGCCGGTTCGCGGGCATTCGGCAGCCGCAGGATGCAGGTGCCGAGTGGGACCAGCCTGGAGGAGGCTCTGCCAACTGCCGACTTCGATGCTCGGAGCCCCTTCCCTCCCCGTTGGCGTTGGAGACCTTCCCGAGAGCTGCCCCAGGAAAGAGCGAATTGTCGGCCGAATTCCTGGGACACCGGGAGGGTGCCGGACGTGGGGCGGAGCGCCGGTGTTTCGTGGGGTTCGGGTGTTTTTCCGGGATCCCGTTGAGGGCGACGTCCTCCGAAGGCTGATGCTGTTGATGTTGGCGCGTAGATGTTTCACAGCTGTTGCTCTTTCGGAGTGATTTTGGAGCTTGAGTTATGGAGTGCACTTCCCCCCCCCCCAGTCAAATTTCCATTTTTACCCTCTAAACTGCCTTCTGCTGTGTGTATTCAATACATGCATATAACTTTGAATTTAAACATTAGGGATATGCGTGTTTTAAATGAATGGTGGTAGACCCCACTAATTAATTAGACTTCCCCCTGCCCCCATGGGTATCAATATTACTTTTCCCCCAGGCAATGTTACTGTTTGTTAATACAACGCGTGCTAAAAGCAGTTTTTCCATGGAATAATTTCTCCGCTACCCTAGTTAACCTTATTTCCTCCATTTAGAGATTACAGGTCATTCTACTTACCCTTGCAACACGCTTTGAGAACTAGGCATGAAAAATCCTGTAGGAACACGTGGTAACTCTTGCGATACATATTTTTTCCTTTGACTTCTTTCTCTGCGCATGGCTTATTTGGTGGGTGGTAAAATCCTTCCGAGAGGATTTGCTACATTCATTATAGAGCAATGTGGATTGGGGGCATCCCGAATGGAAATTCGTTTCGTGGCCTCTCCTCGTGACTGGTAAAATGGTGCGTTTTTCCTTTCCGCGTGCCGCACATCCAACTTAATAGCTGGCAAAATATTTGTGTAACATTCAGACACTGAATGGATTTCTACTGAGAATGATGGAAGACCCGGTGAGGGTTTTGTGGATGTGATTTGCCCTCAGCACCAAGCAAAACTTTGTTGCCTTTTGTAAGTGATCAATTGATCCACTTATATTGTAACCCGGAGTTAGGAGCAGAATCGCATGTTAATATCTTCCGTTGCAATAAAATGGCTGTTAAAGTCCATTACTTTTTTGGGGAAAAAAATTGCATGTATTTAGTTTTAACTGCCTCAGTAGTATAYTGCTGCGTATATAAATTCCGATGAATGAAATCAAGCGATTAGGGCTAGAAATGAATAACGCGATGCATCTAGTCCTTTCGGAGCGTTTGCATTTTGATTCGGATTGATTTTTCTCATATTTGTAAAGCGCGCATATATCAGTAATGCCTCTGTATCCTTATGTTTTAAAATGCTGTAATGTTGACTTCCGGGATGTCGGTCTGTTATTTGGCAGCCTCTTACGATTAAATTCCGCTCATCTGAACARCTGCACTGTTAAAATAGCTGCTGTGGAATTCAAGCGCATTTGTTCATTGTTCTCTCTTGCGGGGTGCTTGGAAATTACACTTGCACTGCCTAGTTTACGTTTCGGGCAACTTTATTTTTCCTCTTTGAGTGACAGCAAGTATTTTATGTGTATGTGTGCTTGTAAGTGTGACATGAAGAAATTAAGATAGCTGCATTATAGCATTTTTTTTTTTCCTTTCGGTTGCTGTTGGGACGATAGAAAGCAAAAGCAGCTGCCACGGGACAATAAAGTGGCCCAACTTTCCCAGCTGGATGTCATACTTTGCAACGTATGTAACCAGAGAAACTGCGAATTATGTAAACTTCTAAATAGGATTCTGGGTGTAACATATTACCAGGCTGCCTGGAAGGATACCACTTGTTACTCCCTTGCGCTTTCTGAAGCCACGTTATGCTAGCTGTTTTTCAGAAGTGCGAAACTTTGTTACTGGGGGGGAAAAAAAGGAAAAATCAAGGCGTTAAGCGTCATACTGCTTTTTTTTTTTTATCATGAAAGAGTGGGAGGTTTTGGCAGGCTGAAGTTAAGTCGCACTGAGTGCTGGAGAGTTGACTGCGGTGTCCTGCATCTGCTCCACCGGCCGCAGGTAGGGCTGGGGGTGAGCTGGATGGTGTCCGGGTGGCTGCAGAGGACGAACGCGGCCGCCTTGTGCCGTGAGCTCTGTTTGCAGCCGGCCCGTTCGGGCGGCGGTTTTGGTTTAGCGCTCGTCTCTCATGTCCCTTTGCGTTTGCGTGCCTGGCTTTCTCAATTAAATCAAATCCCATTGGTTTTTTACGTATAGTTCTCAGCGCCCTGCGGAGGCGGCCAGGTTTTCGGAAGCTGCAGCCGAGCTGCGTCAGGCGGTTGCGTCTGTGCGAGGGGGTGTGTCGGCTTGGTTTTGGGGGCGAGGGCTCTGCAAAAGGACCAGGAGGAGCCTGGCTCGCGCTCTGAAGACGGGGCTGCTCCCCGGGCTGGCGCGAAAAACTTGCAGCTCGGGACAAATCAACAGGAGCGGCGGGAGGTGGGAGGTGAGCGTTTGGAGAAGGTGTGCAAGTCGGAAAAACGTGCCTGTCCGTATGGGGGTTTTTTGCTAAAAGGAGGCAATATTAACTGCTGAAGCCAGCCAAGTTTCTCATGCAAAGGCACCTTTGCAGCCACCGGTCGAGGATGAGTGCATGAAGGGGACGGGGCATGATGAAGCATGTTGGACCTACCAGACCTGCTGCTTGGGTTTTAATCCCCCCCCCCCCGATGTGTCAGGCCTAACAACAGCTTTTGAGCAAATCCTCCATAGTTTTTTTCCCCCCCCTTTCCCATATCCCCTCGCTTCACATCTCAAGCTCAAGCTAAGGGCAGAATTGGAGCAACAGAGGGCAGAACTGGGGCAACAGAGGGCAGAGAGGACTCCTTGCTCCTCTCCAGCCCCGAGGGCATGCAACAGCCCCTATGCGCCCTTGGCGTTAAGTTGGGCTCATCTGCCCCCAAGGTCTCCAGAGCCTGGCGAAAATGCCAAAAGTTTGGTTTATATTGTGGAGGGTTCTTGCTTCTCGCAGAACTTCTGCCCCATGACTGATTTTTTGTATCAAAGCCACAGAAACAAAAAAATTTGCAAACATCCCTTCCTTCTCCCTGCCCCCAAAATCTTATTTGCATTCCAAATGCAACTTTTCTTTTCTGTTATTAAAGCTATCCCCAATTAAATTCTATCATTTTTGCTCCAGCATGAACCTGAATCTGGGTTTAATATCGTAGCYTTTAGGCAATATGGCCTTGAAATTTCAGAAATTCAAAATTGAATGTTCGAACTTGAGGTTCATCGTTCAATATTCAGGCAATATCGTGTACTGGGTGTTGCACCCTGGGAATTGCTGGGCACTGAAAAAATCATCAGGCTTAGTAACAAGGCATTAAAAATATAATCGAATTGAATTTTTAGTTGCTTTTATGTTTCTGAGTTTTTGAATTCAAGCCACAGTATGAATGTAAATCTTCCTTTCTAGGCCTCATCATTTAAAACTTTTTTTTAAATATGTAAATATAAAGAGAATGTGAGAATGTGTTTTCACTTAATCATTTCACTGTAAGATCATAGGCTTTAAAAAAAAACAATTGGGAGACTCAAGAAAAAAGTGAGTTTGATATGTGCTGTCAGCTGTGTATTCATTTCACTTGCATAAACACCCTAATTGAGAAAAGAAATGTTATGTTTTTCCTTTTTTGTTAATCTTCACATGTCTTGGGCTGGAAATGGAAATACTTTATAGACTTCAGTACTTTTTATTCAAGTTCTGCTTTTAAAAGCTTGAGGTAGAAGTAAAAATCCCCAATATAGCATTTTCATAAGGTTTTGTGAGTTTGGGGCTTTTATTGTAGTTGATCTGTGTGCCCTGTAAGTAACTGGAATTACCAGCATCATTCTGTACAGAATGCGTTCATCCCTCTGTCCTTCACAAATCCCTCTCAGAGTGCTTAAAAATATTAAATATCGCCTTTAAAGGCCACACGAAAGGATGTATTTTCCTCAGTTTTCGCACTTTCAAAAGCAATACAACTTCCGAAGTCTGAAGCGGATGCTGAAGTCTTGCCAGAGAAGCAGAATTAGAGCAGGCTCAGCATTTCGGGCGACTTCGCTGAACTGCGCGGAGCCCGCTGAGCCCCTTGTAAAAAACCTGGCTCTGCTAAGTGCCTCYGCTTCAGTCCTTGATAGGACTTTCAGTAATTTCATTTTTGGCTTTGGGGAGAAAAAAAAAATCATTTTGCATTCCTCTTGCTGCCTCCTGTTTTTATTTTGAATTTTAAGTCCAAGCCATTTCTCTCTTCTTTTTCTTTTTTTCCAGCATTTGTTCTGTATCAAATTGCAGTCTCGTTTAAACTTTTCAAAATGACCTTTCCAAAATTGTGACCTGCCATGCGTTCGGTCCAAGCTTTCCGTATTAGTTAACCTTTTGCCCTGTAACCGTTCGTCGATGGAATTTTTTTGTTTGTTGGCTTAGTTTCCTCTAGGTTTCTTGGTGCTTTTTTTAAATGTTTCTCAGTCTTATGGATGGTAGAGAAAAAGGAGTAGGACGTTATTTAATTAACTCTATAGATATATATATGTATTTTTTCCAGTGCTGCAGGAAGTGATGATTACAATAAAACAGAGAAAATCGTTTCCTTGCCAGCGTGCTGGGGAAAGCATTCGGCCACGGCTGCACTCCCTGATCCTCCTGTCTTTACCTGCCCCGCTCGCATACCATCACGCTTGCTTTATCCAGTGTAACTCGATCCTTTTACAAAGCCAAACATGATCATTGTATGACCTTTCATGCCTTCCTTATCTCTTTCCCAACTGCTTTTTCCCCAGGTTAAAAAAAATAGCTCAGATATGAAGCTTTTAGAGCAAGAGGAGCCAGGACTGAGTTCGGGCCACTGGTGTTTGGAAGTGGCCCGGAGGCACGGGTGTGCATTTTTCCCCTCCTCCTCCTCCTCCTCCCCATCGGGCTCTTGCGTTTGGTGCTTTCCTTCATGTAATTTTAATTATCGCGGTTATTTCGTGCCAGAGGAACCTTGTGATGAGGTTCACCCCGATGCGTAGCGTGTCCTGTTGTCTGGGTGCTTCCTTGATTTTCACGTAGATGTTCTGGGGTCCCCACTGCAGCAGTCTCAGCATTTTATTTGATTTTATTTTATGGGGGGGAACGATGCATTTCCTTGACGCCGAGTGCTTAAAAGCTAGTCTGAGCAAGATATGTGCAAATCTTTTATACAACACCCACTTTCCCCTTTGCAAACTTGGGCATAGGATAGCTCTCGTTGCTAATCTTGGTGCTGCATCGAGCCTGCAGTGAGTAAATGACCAAACTTTCACTCACATTTTCCTGCAAATTAAAGCATTCCTCCTCCTTACAGAGTGTGAGAAAACAAGTCACGAAACTGGAAGGTACTGCTGACTTCGGGGGATTAAAAACAATCTCCTGCCTTTAAAAGACTTTAAATTGATTGAAAAACGCTAAGGTTTCTATGAAATAACAGAACTTAAAAACCTAGAAAGAAGCTTCTTTGTCTTGAGATTTATAAACCATTAGGATACTCTTGTTTCTTTATTTAAAAAATTTTTTTTGTAGCCGTGTGGGCTGAAAAGTTACTTTTTCCTTTTTTTGATTAAGTGAAACCTGAGACTTCCACGTGCTCTAACGGCTGAATCTAGTGGTTGTCTTCTTTCGGTTTTGATTTTGAGTTGTACCAGGGTTTTATTTTCTTTCGGGGGGGAGGGAGGCGTGCATCCAAAGCCTGACTTTCTGTCAGCACATGAGCGTCCTTGTCAGCGTTTCAGTAAGCGGAGGTCAAAGCCGAATACGAGAACATGCCTTACATATTCATAATTGCATAACTTGTCCCAAAAGAACTTCTCCTTCTATGCACTGTCCATTTGCTTGCTTAGCTAATAGTTCAGTGGGCACCATGTCAGCTGCTGCTTTACTGATGCAAAGTGCCTTTTTTTGCTGCTTTTTTTTTTTTTCCATAAGATTGCAAACTTTTTCAGACGGGAGCATTAGTGCAATCTCACTCTGTGTGATCAGGGACAGGGGTTCAGTGCCGGAAAGGGGAGGGTGGCATCATGGATCTATTACAAGTAAGAAATCATTGAACTACACCATTCACCTGCACAAATATGCTGATCAGAGACTCCCAAAAAGCCTCCTAACCCAGATCCAGCTTTATTTTAGCATCTGTAAGTCTACGAGCACCTGCTTCCCAAAAGAAAAAAAAGGAAAAAAAAGAAAAAACAAAACAGAAAAGAGGTAGTTACTGAATAATGATAAGAGATGCGGAAGTATTTGGTGAAAACAGTTATGTTCAGCTACTTTACTGAAGGTAAGGCAGTTTTCAAAAGGAAATGCAGCAGGCAAATTATGTCAAATCTAATGTAAACTTTAATTTAAAAAAAAGGGGGATTTTGTTTTTTGGGTTTTGGTTTTTTTGCTTAAACTGCTTTACGGTTTACAGAAAAAGGATTTGGGGGAAAAGCCATATAGTGAAGCCCAAAAATGGTCGTGTTATCAATGTTGATAAAATCCACACATGCAACCGGCTGAAGATGAGAAAAATAATAGTGCGACGCACTGTTGCATTGGCCCAGTTTTCAGGGGGACCACAGTGTTTTAGGCCCCGGCTTTTCCCATCGGGGCCGCTGCCCTGCGACATTCCCCGCTCCCCCAGCGCCAGCTCCTGCCAAACAGAGCTGTGATTTTTACGGACGCCTTGAGCTGCAGCCGGGTAATTACCTGCAGGAAGTTTTCATTTTGCTAAATGTTAATCTATAGAGAAAGAGTGAGGAAGAGGTGGGGGGGGGAAAAAGCGAATCCAAGGGGAGCGTTTCGCCCGTCACGGATACGCGCGGCGCCTGCATGTGAGACCCAGCATTTTGGATGCTGTTCCTGAACTCCCCGGCGTCGGCTTGGAGCAGCATCCGCTCGCTGTAACAAGTAACTTATTGTCGGATCAGTACTTGCGACTTTCCAAGAATCGAAAAACAGCAGCCGGGCTGAAGACGCTGTTTCCTAAAGCTTACTGGCAGGTTTATTTTTTTTATTTTTATGTTTATTTTTGCTTTTCCTGTTTAGTGCCTTCCATTAAAAATGGCATTTGCAGGTCAGGAAGCACTGACAAGATGCCATTTGCAAAGACAAAAAGGAAAAAAATCTGCCTTTGTTGATTGAGCTTTACATTTTTCACATCTGTTGACTTTCCATTATAGGTTTGATCTTACATGCAAAACCGGTAGAGCAAGAGAAAACATCTTCCCAGCAGTTGGGGTAGGGGGAGCTTAATGATAGGTCTGAGTGCTTTTTTTTCCCCCCCAAAAAAAGTATACTAATACAGCCTTTATTATTACGATGTCACAACTAGTGGAGAATTTGACATTATCACATTAACCGCTAATGTATAAATGCAACACTAATGTTCTAGAATTAAAACACTGTGTAATGACCTTCCCTTGGTTCAGCCATTAAAAATACATTAATACTCTGTCTTGCAAATTGGGCCTTGCACAATTGATTCATCAGTAGCTGGCTTGTGTTTTTTGTAGGGACGTCTGTGTTTACTTTTTGGAAAATTACTCTGACTTTGGCAGAGTAAAAGCCTTTGACACCGAGGGCGTGCTGGGTGTAGCCTTTATTTTATTTACAYGAATAGTAGCCAGGAGGAGGAAACCAGGTCTCCCTCGTTCTGGCTTGCACCCGAGGACTCGTGTCCACCCGGCGCTGCGTGGTTCGACGTCCCCGTTGGTGAGGTTGGTACGTGACCCGTCTCGCCTGCAGATTGAGACGTAATTAAGAGGCGCTCGTAACTGCCTCCGCGTCCTCCCAGGAGTCGCGCTGCACGGGTGCAAAGCGGCTGCTGGTGGGAGACGGGAACGACACCGCRGCAAAGGACCTCCTGGAGGGACGGGGCGAAGTGGGGCTTTCTCAGCTTCTCGGGTGCYGTTTTAAGCCCCCCTGGTTGGAAGCTGTGAGATGGCGAAAAATAACCTGCCGGAGCTTGGATCGAGCAGGGAGCGAAATGGCTGGTCAAAACAGCGGCAGCGCTCTGGGCCTTCTTCTCGACGAGCTTCTCCAGTCTGATCTTCCTCGTTTTTGCCCACGTGTTTCTGGTGCAGTGGCTGTGGAGATGTCAGTCTCCTGGTCACCAAGTTAAATAGTTGGTGAGCCGTACGGGGAAGCCTCCCCGAAGGCTTCGCTCCTTAAGACATCTAAGTACGAGTCTGGCGCAGGAGGCCACCGATGAAGCAGAGGAGCCTTCGGGCCCGTTGTCATCTCAAAGCCCCCTCGAGGCCGGAGCAACCCCAAATCCCCCTTCCGGGGRCCCTGCGCCGAAGGGATCGGCGGTGTTGACCGCTGCAAGCAAGCRGAGGGGCGTCTTCGGCCCGCGTCTCACCGAGACCGACGCGCCTCCTCATCCAGCCGTGGCGTGTTGGGACTTGACCCGCGTCTAGAGGCAGCGCCTTGCCCCTGAGCTCCCGCTTTCCACCGGCCTACAATCCGGTCAAAACAAAAAAAGCGTCCGCAAGCTGCTGCCGATGTTTCCGCGCTCAGGTATCAAATAAAATGAGCAATTAAGTGGGTTTTTTTTTATTTTCCCCTGAGGCACGTGCGCTCGGGGCAGGGCTTCGTCAGCCGGGCTGCCGCGAGGCTGAGGGAGGCGTCGCGCGCCGGCGCGTTCGCCACTTCCGTGGGAGAGCTGCAAAACACTGCTCTTTGTCGACGAACCCAGCTGGGCATCTAAATCCCACCTGCGCTGCGAGCTCATAAGCGTATTTTTATTAAAGATCATTACTTTTTTTTTTTTTTTTTAAGTGAACCACAGAGCGTTTCTCGCGGGCCTTTGCCGCGTGGCTTTGCAGAAGGGCGAGCTCGCGGCGCCCGCCTCGGCTCTGCTCGCCTCGGCTCGGCTCGCCGCGGGGGGAAAGGGGCCGACGACCAATGAGCGGGTGGTTTGCGCCCGGCGATCGCGCGCCGCTCGTTGTGCCGCCGAGCCACAAAGGAAGCGCCGGCGGCGGCGGCAGCGGGTCCGGCGGGAGCGCGCTCGAAGAGCCGGGCGCTGCGAGAGAGGCGGCAGCCGTCCTTTCCCCACCCGAGGGGCCGGTGAGGTATTTCAGCCGTTTTTCTTATCCCTAGCGAGCAGAATTGTGTAGAAGTCTCTCGTGTCCTTTTGGGCGGAAGTTCCTCTTTTTTTTCCTCTTTTTTTTCCTCTTTTTTTCCCCTTTTTCTTGAAGTACAGTAGAAGTCTGCGCTTCTGTCGCGTCGAGTCCTTCATCGCTCTCGTGTTAAGCCGCTTCGGAAATGAGCGCCGGGCCTCGTCGGGAGGAAGAGGGGACATTTTGTACAGGGGTGACTGCGTGCTCTTAAAAACCTAAATGCATTTTAATATAAATTTAATTTAAATGCATTTTTTTAAAAAAATGCTTTTAAAAAGCAGGTGGCTAGGGTGTGCTGCTTGCTTTCCTTCTGTGTCTTCGGGGTTTGAGTCCTTGCCGGCACAGCTGTGATCCTCGCAGGGGACGGTAAAGCAAGGCAGCTTGCTGCAGCAGGGTCGGGGAGATGTGTTCGTGAGTTTCTTCGTCTGTGGTTTTTCTGCTGTAAAGTTGCATTACGAATAATAAGGAAGTGCCTCCCCTAAGGCTAGGAAGGTGTTTTATTTAATTTTTCACTTTTGCAATCCTTTTTTTTTTTTCCTGCTGTGTTCTTGCTCTTTGGCTTTTGAGGCTACCATGGTTAGCAGGGAAATTGGTAGCTAGGCTGGCAGAGGAGAGCGGCAGAGAGACTTTTTTATCCTTTTTTTGAATTGACAGTGTTTTAGGTAGACCACTGTTGATGTAAGATGAGCCTGAAATTGCGTAGGCCCCAATTAATACACATTATCGTTTCTCTTTGGTTTTGGACTGGTTGCAGTCGGAGGTTTAATGAAGCAGAGATCAGGGTGCAGAGTTAATGTTCATTATAGCTCAAATCAAAACAGCTGCTTACCTTGCTGGGTGACTTAATGTCCCTAAATCTCACCCCAAGGAGAGCTCCAAAGAGTCATCCCCCGTAAAACATGCCTTTTTTGATATCACGTTATATCATTCTACATACTCATTTTTGCAACATTTCTTAAGCATATTAATTAACGCATTAGGGTGTAATTCTTATTGTCTACAGAAATTACTTCAATTAAATCTATTAACATATTATCATGATTGTTATATTATTACCACTTGCTTTGTTACTGCTCAAAAACTATTCTAGCAAGCTCGAATGTTTGCAATTAGCAAAAATCGTCTTGTTTTTGCTTTTAACTGATAGATAAGGTCACTGTAAACTTCCTGAATAATCTCTATTTCTGGGCTGAGGTTTCCACAGTGAGAAAAGATGAGGGGGGCAACATCTCTCCCCTATAGCATAAGGCTAAAAATAGTTTGCTGTGATTAGGATCTCAAAAAAGTGCCCAACAGGACTGTAACCACTGGGCAAAAAACACATGGCGAGTGCGAAATGCTACAGAGGAGCTGCAGCCCAAGCCAGTCATGGGTATAAATCAGCCATATTCGTGCTGAAAATTAATGGACTTTTTTGTCAGAGCTGCAAGGTTTTGGACCGGCTGGCTCAAAGCAGGAACGAAGGCGGGAGACATAACTAGCTTCAGTATTGAACTTTGTTACCCTCGATATCTTGTTACAGGCAAAAAGAAACGTCCCCTCTGTGTAAAGTCAAAAATTTATTGTTAGTCTAATTGAAATCTTAACAGTTTAATCAAATTATTATTATTAGTCCAGCTCTACTTATCAAAGGAAAAGCAAGAACACTCTTGCAGGGGGAAAAAAGCCTCAATAATAATACAGTTAAAATTGTCATATTCACATTTCCTAGCATTTACTCCTTTCTCTGGCATTTTGCTCACCCTTCACCTGGCTCTGCGGGTCCTGAGGCTGTTGGCTTTAATTTTTAGTGCTGGGAAGCTGTTTTGACAAGTTGTCAGTGTCCCCAGGCCATCACATGGAGGAGCATGTTGATGATGGGGGTTTCTCCTTCCTCTTGCTGCCCAGGAGCAGTGTGGTGCTGATGCTGATGATTTCTTCCTCCTCACTCTGGGGTCTACATGTCGCTATTTTTAGGTGTTTTCCAATATGCAGTAATATTACACCCTGCTCTTTCTTCACTGCATTGCAATTCCACGTTACGCCCAAATTCCCTACACTTGCAATGTCTCACGTATTTTGGCTACTTGTTCTTTCTAATCCCTAAAACCCCAGGCTTGCATTTCTTTATCCAGCTGCAGGCGAATGTTTATAGCCCTGGGGTCCTGGTGTTGTTCTGTGCCCCGTCTCGCAGCAYCCTGGGCCTCTGCTCCTCCACGCTGCATCCAGTGTCCCCTGAAGATGTCCGTACTCCCCTGCACCATGTCATTGCACCAGCAGCAGAAATACTTCCCTCTACCCAGAACAACTACATGTTACTACTGTCTATATAAGAATTACAGTTAAAGCACAGAATTATGCAAAGATAAACAAACGTAAAGCAAATTAGGCAATAGCCACCTGGTCATTAGGAAAACTGCTGTTACAGCTAAAGCAGCTAAAACAAAGTCCCAGGCTGGCCAAGGCAAGATGAGGCAAGACTGACATGCCTCAGTCCTGAGGCCTTGCAGACTCAGCACAGTGCCTGTGGCCCATTACCAGCGATGGCAATACTGTATTTAGTGGGCTGCGGGGCTTGAACTTGATGAATGAGATCATTATTTGGGTTTACCCATGTTGGCTGAGGACTAGGCTTGGTGGCACAGGAGGTCCTCCCTGGTCTTACATCATGTCAACACCGTAAGCTATTGAGACAGAAAGGAAATATTTGGCCTTCCCAGAGCAGATGCACATTCGCTAACTACTAGCAGGCAAGTTCAATGGAAAACAAAAAAGTTGATCCAACTGAAGTAGATAATTGCTGCCATGAATTTCAAAGCCATATGTATTCTATTCATCTTCATAATATTGCTGTGAAAAAGCTGTTATCCTCTACAGCTAGGTACTATTTCTTCAAAGTTGCCCTAGGATGCTTCTATAGTCAATGGAAAGATTGCTACACCTGTTTCAGGCCCCCTGAAATCTGAATTGCCCTCCCAGTTGCTTATTTCTCTTCGCTGACTAAATAGGAAATCTTGGACACGTAGATTTGATAAATCTGAGCCAAAGAGATTAGAGATTTGTCTATAACAGATGAGTTTCAGAGCCTGTGCTTTCACAGCTGTTACTGGTAACTAGCTTAGCTTAAATTTGTTTCATATATGGTCTGTATAGGCGTCTGCCGTACTTTAGATTGTACTGTTATTACACCCTAAATGAGACATGTCCACAGGAGGTCTATGGCTGAGCGTGGAATTCAATTCTCATATTTCAGATGAGAGGATAATGCCCTAATCAGTTCTCTTCCGTGCAGTGCGATGTCAGTGGCACTGCTAAATTCTTTTCAATTTGGCTATCACTCCAAATTGTTAAACCATCTGCTGGTGGCAGCCAAAAAGATGACAATGTAATAAATTCCTAGGGAAAAAAGTTAAGATGCCTAACATCTGCTCTCCACCAAGCTCAAGCATCTTCATTGTACTGATGTTCTGCCACCTCATAAAACAGAAGGTCCCTGCTCTGAAGATCTTGCAAATTCAAATTGTTTGCAGGTGGACACTCCCAGGATCCATCCTTGTGTAAATTTTAGGCCTAAATAGTGAAGAATAATAGAAAAGGAAGAAGACAAGTGGAGAAGAGCAACGTAGTTTCTTAAAATACCGTTAGAAGTTCCTAGCCCAGGTAAAAGCCTCTATGTACTCATTCTTCATTATGATTGATGAAGAAATCTCTAATGATGGCAAGCAGAAGTTTCTCCAAACTGCTACCTCTTTGGAGCTTCATGACTGCGTGTCCTGTAATTATGTGCTGTATAATGTTCAAGTCAAATAACGATTTGCTTAGCAGTATGGACCATGCTGGTTAGTGCAAAGAGAACGCAAACGTATTCTGGATAAGATTATGCAGCTCTGAAGGTGCTGGTAGACAGACACTGTTGAGAAAATATACACATAATATTTACTTAAAACATTCCTGGAGCCTCCTTTGGCGTTATTAGTCTGTCATGAACATCTGCAAACATACACTTATCAAAAACTCACTGCCAAACATTATGCAGTTAGCGAAGTCAAATACACACTGGCGAATGGCATAGCAGAACACGGTTAATGGTTGAGCTGTGACTTAACTTACGTCCAAGTGCAAACATAATTAAATTAGAAAAAGTCCTGAACCTAACGTAGGACATGTGGACTGCTTGGAATGCAAAGATGAATTTGGGTCCAATCCTACTGCTTCGGTCTGCTGAACTAAAACGGTAGGAGACAGGCACAGAAGCCCAGAGCTGAATCCAAGTTAAAAAGCTCAGTGAAGCAGTCTAGCRATTGCGACAATGTGGATTGTTAATGTTCTGCTCATTATTGTGATACAAGTTTGCATAAAATGATACGATTTAAAAGGAAAGACTGATGGCCTTTGGGACTGGTGGAGGTTGGCACTAATTTTTGGCATTTTCCTGACATTAAATAATTGAAAGAAGTTGATTCCTAGTTCCCTTTTCTAAATATGTTTTTATCTAAAAATCTCCTGTCTCTTCTTTTAAGGCATGATTTATCCAAGCCTAAGAATTTATTTCTTCCATGTTCTTAATTTCTCTGACRTAAAGTGTAATAAATTGCGAGGACCACGAGAACAGGAGAGGGAGGCACAGATTCCTCCATAGTAGGAACTCCAGTGATTTTAAGTTCAGTGAAATTCCCCCGCGGCTCAATTCACTTTCTTATGGTAAGTAGAAGGATGACCCCTCTAAACCAATTCTAAATAATATAATGTAATTATAAATAATAGGATACTAAAATAAATAATGTCTAAATAACTGTCACCCTATAGTAGARCTACAGGATTTGAGCCTGGTGATATCTGACTGTCTTGCTTTGAAAGATCATAGTTAGAGCCTGTCTCCTAGAAGAGGGTGCGAGACTGGTGTATTTGGCTGGATGGCACTGTCAGTAAAGTGGATTTCTCTACTCAAGCTGGTGCTGAAAGGGCTTTCCAAGAGGAATGGGGAAAGGTTTCTAAATAACTCAAAGAATTTTGTTCAGAACAGCCATTTATCAGTCGTTAAAAAGCGCTTGCAAATGCCCCTGCTTTCTGTCCATCTCCAGCGTCTCTCGAGCATGGCCCTGAAAGCGAGGCACCGTCCTGCAGGGTTTAGCAGTAATTTGAATGCAACAAATTGTACCTGCAAAGCACAGATGTTGAAAGCAGAAAATCTGAAGGTGCCGTATGTTTCCTGTAATTGAAAGCAGGTGCCCTGAAGGAAGCAGAGCTTCTGTTTCGCTTTATGAAGTATCTAGTTGGCAGAGCCGGCAAAAAATACCCTCGAAAGCTTCATTTGCTAGGACCGGATAAAACAGATTAAAGCTGCTGCTGTTTCACGATAGCTCTAAGGGGCTCCAGTGAGGGATCAAGGTCCTGTTGTGTTGGGCACCATAGACAAGAGAAAGGAAGGCCCTCTCTGCCGAGTTCAGAATACAGAATAAATTGAACTGCAGATATTTAATGGATGGGATGAAGGGGAAGACCATGATAACCGACTTTATGCGGCGCTGGGACTCTGCTCTGGGACAGATGCTCTGCTAAAATAAACGCACATTAGAGCTGTCCTGCTTCTGCATACATGTTGTTCCTGCATGCTTCATTGAGAGCTTAGTCTGATGGGCGAGTGGCTAGCCATGAGCCACACTATCTTTTTCTACCCTCTATTTTGCCTTGCAGACAAAGAATCCAGGCCTCAAAATGAATAAAAGCTATGAAAGCTTATGCTTTTGAGGATGACTCTTAGGGCAGTGGTGAGGAATGGGCAACCTGCCGGACCTCGGCAGTGAACGGGACTCTGCCACCTCATTCTCATYGTGACTCTGCCTACAGGTTTCGTACGGCTTTAGGGAGGGCATTTTCCATCCATGCCTCAGTTTACCTGTGAATGAGGGTATAGGACCTGAAGCTTCTCTGGGGATTATTCAGCTGATGTTTGTCAAGCATTTGAAGGCATATAAGAGCTGAGCGCTGTTACCCCACTAAATTGGGCTGAATGGCATTCAAGCTGGAGCCCAGCCTGCAGGCGTGGGTAAAATTTTATACTTAAAGGCAAAAAAAACCAAAATAACAAAGAAGCACCCCAAAACACTGATATTTACTAATGCTTTTAGCCAGTTTTGTAGTGCTGGAGGCTTGAGGAGCCAGAGTTATTTCCCGGGTGCCACAGCAACCCACTTCCATTCTGTGTTTCGGGAGCGACAGCAAGTGCAGAAAGAGGAAACAATTTTGATGAAAACGTTTTTCTACCCTTTCTCTAATGAAACGGATAGTGCCAAGTGCAGTCTTGTCATGCGGTTACTCCAGCTCCCCAGAAATACCTGTTAAGTACTGAAAGTGCTGACTGACCTGTGTGCACCAGGCTCAAAGCTCTTGGCTCCCAATTTTCAAGTGACCTTTGAAGACCACAGAGCACTTTTACAGTGTTCTTCTTCTGTTTGCATTGCCCCCAATTTTTTTTTTTTATCTGTCAGTAGTAGATAGACATTTTTTAGGAATTTTTCTTCTTTTGCCTATCGAACCACCGGGAAGACAGAAGAAATCTCTTTTGTCCATGTTGTGACAGAGACCATAAATTCTGCTGAGAAAATTGAGAATTACTTTTACCGCCTTCAACTTATGGCCAAAATCAGATAGGGAAATTTGGGCTCCCAACAAGTGAGAGGAAAGGCCTGATTTTCAACAGATGTTCGTTAGGTCTTCATTCTTTTTGAAAATCTTATTCAACTGACTTCATATGAACGTCGGATTTTAATTCTAGCCTAGATTTTCCAGACTGGGAATTTAATGTGTACTGAAATGACTGTCCCCATCATTTCTCTCCCTATCACCTTCTATACAGAAAAGGTCAGAAATGTCAGTCAGACTGTACCATTTGGCATGAAGATGAATATAGGAGCTAAAGAGGATTTAAAAAATACATGATCTGKCTGTTGAAACAGAGGGCTAGGAGGCGAGTCCTGCTATTATTCCTGTATCTGCTAGTGACCTTGCTCTCTTTGCTCTCCCTAGCTTTCGGAGACTGTTTGTCCCAGTGTATGGCAGTGGAGAAAGTCCTGCAGGGGCCAAATTTTAGGTAGGTGGGAGAACTTTGTGGATGATCCCACCTCTCTCCATAGAGGCATCTAAGTACTTAAGATAGAGAGGGTTAATGCCCTCTGTGCTGCTGTGCCTCTGTGCACAGAACCTGAGTCATATACCCCAAAATCCTGCTGATGTCAAGGGAGAGGTAGACATCCTTGGCAGGGTGGTTCTCCTCTTGTTTTTCTTCCTTGATTATAAAAAGAAGAGCRGGTGACTGAGTTACTAAGGCAGGACTTACTGAGGCCTCTGAAGCTCAGTGAAATCAGTCTGAGCCTTAATTTTCCCATCTGTAGGTTATGTCTCACAGTGGAATCAAGATCCTCTCTACTTTAGTGTTTGAAATGCCTTGAGACAGAAGGCAAAGTTGAAGGATAAGGTGGTATTCCAATCAGTAGGATATTTGCTCTAAAAACTGCAATATTGGGACATACACAGAATGAAAGCACAGTACAAAAAAAGAAAGAAAAAATTAGTACCAGATGTCTCTGAGCCATATTACTTTGTGCAATAATGCTTTTAGGAATTGATCTCTGGAAAGCAGTTAAACATTTCTAGTCGGTCATGGAAATACCCATTTTAATGTGCGCAGCAAAGACGGAGGGACCTTTGCTTGTGATTTGAATATTTGCAAGCAGTTAGGGTTCTGCGTGAAGTCCATCTGCATCTGCTGGCTGGCTATTCTCTCTGTCTTTAGCTGCTCACGTCTGTAAGTTGCATTAACCTATAAAATAAAAATATCTATGTATGACTTCAGTAGGCACCGTTAAAGGGTCAGCAGACATCAGCGGTTAGCCCAGCCTGCAGAACTGAAGGCTGTGACTACACCATGACTGCTCATTTGACCACACTGCAACTTGTTCTTGCAAACATTAGAACAAATGTCAAATTTCAGAACTTGAGAGCTTTGCATAAAATATGTTGAAACCCGCCTGAATAATCCACATTATCATGTCATCCATTTGTCTTTCTCTCAAATGGCACAAAACTCCCTCCTGGCACATACAGGCCTTCTATGTTTTCAGTGCCACATGTTTTACATTTTCCTATGTCCATTTTTGCAGCTGTGTGACCCCGTAACAGGATATGTATTGTAGCGATTAGGATAGTCAAAAAGTTGGAGAGGATTGTGGTGATTTGATTTTTGGAAAGTCTCATTAAGGAAATCAAAAGTGATGGTTGTTTCTTTCTTTTTGACTCCATTGATTCATATGGAGGTGATTTACAAGTTTGAGGTATTCACTGTTGGTTCTTGAATCTTGAAGCACATCATTATCTGGATGGTCTGGTGGAATTTCAACCATCTTATCTGTTTTTTAAGGTTCTGCAAATGTGGAGTTTAACCTTTGCAATTTAACTGGTTGAGGTGATGACAGCTACAAGTTAGCAACTTTTGTTCCAGGTTGTTTGTAGTTTGATCTCTGTTGTTCAAATTGTTTGGGCTTGAAGTGGTTCCACACTACAGATTTAGCATTCAGTCATGGGGGTTTTTCCTTCCCTGTCTACATTAATTTCCTTTATGGAAGTAAAACTAGGAGATCTGTGAACAGCTGCCTTCTGTGGTGCTCACAAGTCCTATGCTGAACCCCAAATTACTCTTACAGGACTTCTGTTAGAGGCTGTAGAAAGTTTCCAGATTACTTCACCACCAGTGTATGAAGCTCTGGATGCCTGCTACTTTATACTTGGGTTTTTAATTGCATATCCCAGAAGGTGGAGGGATTCTTGTTGTATGGTAACTTTTCAAATATATGTTACCTTGTTTTAAGTTTTATCTTTTATGGTTTTGTCATGTATATATGATATCAGCTCTTATAGAAAACACAAGAATAACTTCCGTCTGTTTAAAATATGGTCTGAGTTTGCAAGCTGATATAGTCTGGATATAGTCTTTCCTTCTGTCTTCAGGTACAGAGAAATCAAATACCTACTTTTTTAGGATGTCTAGGTTATCAGGTTCATGACTTCTGTGATAAGAATAGGCATTATAGAATATCCATCACTCATTTCCATATCCAGTATGTTATATGCAAAGAGTAAAATCTCAATCCCTGTGTGCTGCAAACTGCCATTTGTAGTGAAGTGGGACAGGTTTTATGAATAAAATCTCAGATATTGTGATGGTATTTTGCCTCCACGAGACATGAGAAATTTCTTCTTCCCTAGCTGGTAGGTGCTTCACAGTTTATTAGAAAACAAAAGTATTTGGTACTCTCTATCTTGTCACATAAGACTGAGCTGCAGTTGTGGTACATGAGATAAGGTTAATGCTGCCCCTGGAATAAGAATTCACTTTTTTCATACTGTCTGATATTTTAGTTTCTTCTCTAAATGACATATTGGCTTTCCATAGTCACTTCGTATTTTTGTAAAGAATTGCTAAGTGCTCCTGCTGCTAGTAGTAATGGGATCATAGGATAATTCAGGTTGGAAGGGACCTCATGAGGTCTGTAGTCCAACCTCCTGCTCCAAGCAGAGTCAGCCATGAGACCACACCAGGAAGGTCTGCTCAGCAGTGGATCAACTCAGGCCTTGATCCACTCACATCTTGAAAACCTCCAAAGACAGAGACTGCACAGGCTCTTGGGGCAGCCTGTTCCGCTGCTTGACTGTCCTCATGGGCAAAACTTTTCTCCTTCTACCAAAACACTCTAATTTTAACTTACATATGTTGCTTGTTGGCCTCCCGTTATTGCTCCATGCAGGAGAACTAGACTTGTTCAGCCTGGAGAAGAGATGGCTTCAGGGCAACCTGATGGAGCCCTCCCATGCCTACAGGGAGGTTATCAAGAAGACAAAGCCAAGCTCTTCACTTGCTAGATATTCCCTTACTGTTTATCATAACGAAGGTTGGTCTGGAAATATCTAATGTTGGCTCTTTGAAAAGACTTTAGAAGAAGATATTTAGAAGGAAAGTAGAATAGTTGGTGCCAATTGGCCACGTGTGTGAACTTCAGGGACTGTTGTCCTCCTTGTAGTCTTTTGTTTGGTTGTTTTTTTCCCCAGTTGCTAGCACTTAGCCATGCGCAAATAGAAATGGTTGTCTCAGTTTTAGCAGGGATATCACAACTTTCTCATGTTAACTGACAGCCTGAAGTTGTATGAATTACTGTTACAAATGGTTAACACGTAAGGAAATGAGGAAAGTGTTTGTTCATCAGACAGCGCCTATCAGTTTGGGTAGCAGCTATACAAAAACTTGGTTCGTTGTAAGGCAGAGTAACACCCAAAGGCAAAGAATTGCATCAGTGTTCTCTACTTGTTCAATAACGCATTTGCTTTTTTTAAAAAAGTCTACCAAGAGGTACACATCTATTTGTGTAGATTTTTAAAAACCATTTGGGACTATGATATTATTTCCTCATTGTATTTCTCTAGGTTTTTTCTTTTTTTTTTCATAGTGTTAAGAGGGAAATATTAAATAAAGCAGATTACTAGTCAGGGATGAATCTCTAATTTGGATTTCTAAACCTTGCAAGACCCTGTACCCTCGTATTTAATTTGTGTTCAGAGGAAAAACTGGTGCGTGTAGTTATTTAATGAAAAGAACATCCTTTCCAGTCCTTTCAAAGTAGCATTGCTGTAACCCATTTTTCTCATTTTGGGTGGTCTTTACTGTAGTTTATGCTACCACAGTGCCTCAGAATCATACTTGCAGACTTCACGAAAACGGAACAAGGTCTCCTCGTTCGAAAAAGAGCTGGAGTCTTTCTTCTAAATATAGAGAGTTGGGAAAGTAGGGCGTGGAGTATTAAGGAGGGGGATTTAGCTTTTTATGCTGAAGTTATCATCTAGATGAGAGAGAGCTTCTTTTAGAAGTTCGTGAGTATTTGGTGGTTTCTGACACTTTTAGTATTTCTGTATATTATCTTTGCTTCTAAATTTTTAACTAATGCTGACAGATACAAATTCCTTCTGCTCTTGGAGTTCTTCACCCTAGCTCTTCCTGCAAAACCTCTTTGTAATTTTCTGACATTTAATGTGAGACAGTATAGTATGTAGCTTTAATACAGTTCCAGTCCAAATATTTGAGGAACAATATAAAGCCATTGGGACACCCAGATCTGAAGGTCYTTGCTCTTGTTCAGCTCCAGAAGAATAGCAGGAGCAATGTTGAATAGACAGACTAGGATCCTTTTTAACTTAGRATATGACTAAAATAGGGGATTATATAGGGTTTTTTAGCTATATAAACTTTGGATAAATTTCAAGACTAGCTATGTAAAAACATATGAACAGCTTTGTGGGACCAGAATAAATGTCCACCAAACCTAGTAGCCTATCTTCGACAGAAGCCTATAGAAAATGCATAAGGACAAGGAAATAAAAGAATGGTGAAAGTGTCCAAAGATGCTGCTTTTTCTATAGGCCCTCCTGGATTTTGTCAAATTATAGCATGAAGCCTCYTGAGCTTGAAGTTGTACCCCCATATTTGTGTTAAATAATAGCTTTTGTTGGATTTCTTTTCCATGAGGGAAGAATTTGGTGGTTGCTTGCAGGCTGCAGCAGACTGTGCTATTTTGGGACAGGAGAGCTCAATATATTTTGATGGTATCACTGTATGCTGCTACATTATTATCATTATTATACCCTCCTGTATATTAATAGTTCAGAGCTATTAGTATCATCCCACACATTCTGTGTTTGTGCCAGCATGGTGAATCAGAAAAACATCTGCCTGGGAGGTAGAAATGGGTTTTTATGTATAAATGCGCGAACATGAAAACTCTGCAACTTCTCATTTGAAGTCACACCAGGGAATGGGAAAGAGACCTGTGAAAGCCGGTGGTTGGGAACCAGACTCGGAATAAATCCCATGCAAGAAGGTCAGAAAGGGTAAGGTGTCCAGAGCGCAGTTTGCGAGGAAGAAAACTGGCCCAGGGATCTTCTGTGAGAGGACACTGAGAATACACATGCTGCATATTTCTTTTGCATTTCTAAATGACTTTGTCATTAGTATATGTCAGTGTTGCACAACTTGAACTTAAAGATTCAGTGCAGGGATTTTTTTAAGGTAACATTGATGCTGCTTTTTTTTTTTTATGATTTTTGAAATAATTCAATTTAATGCACTTGGCATGAATGGTATATTCTAAGCGTGATGCCTCCTGAGCAGTACTCAGCATGGAGGCATCCATGAAGAGGTACAATACAGGGGAAAGATTGCATAAAATGAGGAACCCTTCGTGAATGCTTTTATTTTTTTTTCCATTCAGGGAAGTGTGACTACCTAAAATTCCCAGAGCACATTGAGCTTTTAATRAATAACTTAATAGGCTCATGGGTCACCATGATCCTCATGTTGATACCATTGAGTCTGCTGGCAGCTGACACCTCTGTGGAAAAGCAGGAACGTCAGCCTGGGAAAGCAGCATTATCGTCTTGACAGATGCACATTATAGTGGCAGCTTTAAACAGGTTTAGAAGTAAAAATAGAGCTCACCTGTTTTGTAGGAAACTTATTTTATGCCGCAATTATTGGCTTTTTTTAAATTTTGTTTTGAAATGTACCTATGGTAAAATTAGGTTTTTCAGAGTCGCCTGCACAGCCTTTCTGGAAAAGCCCAGGAAACTGTCAATCGGTTCTGTCCACAGCTTGCGTTATTAAAAGTAGGACAAGCACAGAATTCCCTTCCTTCTTTAATTCCCCTGCCTTTATCTTTTTAAGCTTTAAAAAAAATTGCATTATATACTAAAATAGATGGCGAGTTCATCAGGAACCTGCCAGATAAGAAATCTTGCAGCCAGTGAAGATGCTGTTGTAAGTAGTTAGTAACATCACAGTAGCCTTGTTCCACATTTGCAATTAATACACGTCTGTGTTTGCATTTGTTATAGGACTCTTGACAGCACCAACATAACAAGAAAAACGAACAACCTGAGTAATAAATCTCTGGAGGCATTCAGCAAGTGCCATAGGGCTCATTAATCTTGATTATTCCCCATAATAGATAACTTCACAAATCATCTATTCTCCCCAATCATGCACATAAGGATAATGTATATATAATAGCCTCCCATACTGTAAGACGCCAAAGAGAATTTCATTTTTAAATATAAGTCTTGACAAATGCAAGACAAATATTTATGGAAAAGGGATGGGTCAGAATAGCAATGAAGTGGACAGAAACGAGTGGGGCAGGGACTGTTGTGGAAATAAGGTGGCATCTTTTCCGTATTTTTTTTTCCACATTATGATGTCTCTATTTGAATCAAGGAATACATTTATTTATAGCCTGAAGTAGATGGGATTTTCTTCCCAAGAGTTTTGGCCAGAGAGATAAAGGAGTCTGCAGCTGCAGCCTTCATGCATGCTGTTTAAGGAATGTAGGCAGGGGAAAATAGAAGCAGCTGAGAAATATCCTGGATTCCAAACAATTTAATATTTATAATTTATGCTACAGCAACTTTTCTTGTACCCTTCCCAAAGTCTTTCTCTGAAAAGAGCCAAAGTCAGCAAAGGGAAGCACAGTTGTGATCAGCTGTGTGCTCTACCAGTCTATCAGGGTTTCTCAACTGCAACTTAAATATGCTAGTGCGTTAAAATAGATCTGTGAAAGACATCATATTTACAATAAGACTCTCTCTAATTCTTTCAGTGTGAATAACAAAGGTGCTCTAATACCCGTAGTTGGCACTTTACTGCAGACTGGGCAGCAGCTCACTGGTTGAAATACCTTGGATATCTTAAAACTAATTGTGCAAAGAGAAGGAATGTGTATATTAAGACCTTAACTTTAAAGCATATATAAAATATTCTGTTTCAAATGCAATCAGTATGTTAAGAAGGGCGAACAAGGCGGGGGAAAAGGAAACTAGAAGCACATTTTTCTATAGAAGCAGAGCAGTGCCTTTCATAACTTCATAGTCGTAGTGAACCTGATGCTTAATTTGTGCCATTTGAAGTCTCAGAGGCGTAGAGCTGTGAATGCTGGTGATCCTTCCTCTTACACGCTCTAAAGTCTGAGATTTGATTACCCTGATCCTTGCCTGCAACCCTTTTCTCCCTCCTTTCTTCCTCCTCCCCCATGTGTCTGAATGCTTTCAAAAACCCAGGATTTTGTTCTGTGACCTGGGGCACCAAAATAGCAATTCTGTGCGAGTGGAAAGGATTTGAGAGAGCAACAAGTGAATTGCTTTCTGGAGCRTTTCCTCCTCATTTGTACCTCCTCTTTGTAGCAAGTATTTTGGAAGTATTTTTCCTTAAAATCTAATAGAAAAGAGAACAAGTGTATCATCTTTTACAGTTGAAACAAGAACAACCTGAACTTCGGATCCACTCCTTTTTCCAGTGATCTGTTTTGCACATCGTTTGAGCCGCTCTGCTTCTTTAATTCTTTGCATGCGAGTTCACTACATATCCACAAAGTAGCACGATCCTTTAACACAGTACCTTGCACTGCAGTTTTGTGCCTCCATCTCCTGTGCACCTCAATACATACACATTAATAATATCCACAGGCAAAATGTCGTGTGGCATAGAGGAGAAGAATGAGTATTACCTCTAAGCAGGTTTTAAAAGGGAGGGAAAAAATGAAAATTTCAACATCTTGCAGATTTGGCATTTGTATTTAGACCCACAGATTCTTCCGATCTTTGCAAAGAACTTTCTAAGACAGTGTCAAACAATAGTGCATTTTGGTCTGAAAATTTTCCTTGATATCAGCACAGTCCAGTAGTTTGAAGAACAGTTTTGGAATCTGGATAAATGAGTTCTGTTCTTAGCTGTCTTGCCAGCCATGGACAAAAATTCAAGTAACTCCCTCAGTCTGCCTTGGCCTCAGTATCTCCCCTCTATAAAACTATAGTAATAATACTTGGCCATCTTTGAAAAATATTCCATGGTCTTGTGATGAAAGGAATTATTTTAAGTTCAAAGTGTTACTCTTAATGAAARAATGAACTTGCTTATTCTTGAAGAAGCACATTATATAAACATCAAAGAGCTCTTGGTACCCAGCGTTAGTCTGCCATAAGGTGCTTCTGTGCCTCAGTGTGCAATGTTATTTTCTCTTTCACTTCTCCGTTAAGAGGAGTGTGCTTGGTGGTTTGGACACCACGTGATACAGCTCTGTCAATGCCAACGTGTGCAGCTGAACCAAGTGTGGTGATTGGCATCAGCCATAATTTCCTATTCTATCTGAAAATTCGCAGTGCTGATGGATGCACAGTGATGTGCCRTCGCTTGTGATTGTTCTTCCACTGCTCTGCCAAGTTGGTGGACTGATTCTTTGAAAGAGCAAGAGGTTCATGCTAGAGGTAAACTTGAGTTTCCCTGTTCAGATTGTGATCCAGAAAGGTTCCCGGCTGGTTTTCACCCTTGGACCCATCTTTAGGTAATGCCACTCTCGGTCACCTCCAGAAGTGGGACTATTCTGATCCTTTTTTTAGGGGAAATGGTCTAAATGCTGGGGTGGTTTGTCTAGGAGTTAATGCAGAAAGCCACCTCTTCAGAAAATGATTGACACCGTAGCTGGCCATCAACAAAAAGAGGTTAACCAGGTGGAAAATATGCTATACCGTTAAATGGATTAACAAACATTTTAATGTTTTCCTGTTTATTGAATTTTTCTGCCGCCGGCTAGTCTCAGTTCTGAGCCACATGAACTTGATGATTACTTCTCTGGTGCTTTTTTTTCTGATATACTGAAGAGTGGCAAAGTCCTGCTTTTACCCAGTGCACCAAATTTGGGGTTAATGACTCTTTTCAAAGAAGCAGGTTTTGAGGAGAGAGTTGGAAGAATAGGTGGAGGATGGGTCCAATGAAGGAGAGGTGGAAGATGGGTCCAATGAAGGGCTTCTCTGCACAGGGAAGTTAGTGTGCGGCCAGTGAGGAGGTCAGCTTGCAATGCGTTGGCAGCACAGTGCTTCTCCTCCTGGAGACATTGCTGCCTTTGGGCAGTGGACTGACATGTCCGCTGTAGACATGCTCCAAGTGTGGATGCTTGTTCTTAATGTATGGGAGAGGCCAGGGGTAGGTGAGAAAGCCAACACACTAGAGAAGAAGTTGGCCTTGATGTAACTTGCACCTCAGCTGTCTTGGAAAGAGAAACACTAAGAGGGCTGCTAAGAGCCCTGGACAGCATAAGTCCAGAAAAACAGCATTTATGTTGCCTTGAACAGTGACACGTGTCTGACTGATACTCTAATGTCTTTTTGCATCTTATGAGAAAAGGCATTAGAAAGCAGYGTGCCTTGGTTAGGTAGCTACAAGCTCATTTTTCTTTTTTATTAGGCTGACCCTTTGGTTTAAAATGAGACGACTAGGTTTAAATTGCTTAGGACTAGCGTCAAGGAAGGCCAGAACGAGCATGTTGAGAGATGTTTGCGTCTGTTGAAGTGATGACGTGGAGAGAGCGGAAAGCCCTGCAAGAAGGCACGAAGGCGTTCTCGGTTCAAGCACACAAAGGGTTACAAGGAGAAATCGGGGCCCTCCAGGCCCTGSGGAGACAGGGCTATAAATACGAGGAAATAAATGGCCAGGGTGTAGCTGGCGTGATCCCGTCCATTTTCCAAGAGATACCATCTAGTATTGCGAGGAGGCAGCACTTAACACTGCTGCCTGGGGTATTCTCGTTTTATCTGTGAAAATATCTACGTGAGCACCGAGTCAATGCTCCCATGCTTTCCTCTGCAAGCTAAAGTAACCCAAAACCTGTTGCCGGTGTAAATCGAAAAAATACATTATCTGGTTTATTTTTAAGTTGTTTGGAAACTTGACAAGCTCAAGCAGCTCTAAGTGACACCCAGCTTCTGAGTGTCCGACGCAGAGTTTGCAGTCATGCTAGAGTCCTGGCGTTCACGCATTGAGTCCGAAAACAGAGAGACACATGGTTAAATTTAGATACACAATTCAGAGATAAATATACACGGTCTCTCAATTTCCAGACTAGTACCTGTCTTATGGAAAAACAGTTTATGTAATGCTGTTTCCATTATAACTAGAGACTAATTTTCTCAAAAAGACTCTTAATACTTCGAAAACAAGTAAGTTAGTACTAAAAACATTTTCAGTGCTTCATTGCCTTGGGTTTACAATATCATTTTCACGTCAAATTATATTTCATCTTATGATTTAGTAATGCCAGAAGAATAGATCTAATTCTGTGTCTCATGATACCCTTAAAGATGGAAGATTGCTTTCCATGGAGTGTAAAACTCAATTTGTAGTCATGTGTATAAAACATGACTTTATGGCAGATTAGCTTGCTGTAGATTTAGTTCCCTCTGACAGTGAACTGAAAAATATTAGCATTTCACTGAACACAATATTAATGGCAAGAAGAGAGAGCATTATTGTAATGTAGAAAGTAGAATGGGATTTTTGAAAGTAGAACCAATAAGCAGAATAAAATGTATTTAGAGATTTGCAAGGAGTTTAGATAGAGTTGGTTTAACTTTTTTCTTTTCTTTTCCTTTTTTTTTTTTTTTTTGTGAGYCGTTTTAGGAAATGATAGCGTATTTGCAGCTGTCAAACTGACCTTTCAATGTTGTTGTTAAAGAAAACAGTGATTACAATACTGGAAGAGGCCTCTGGACCACATAGGTTTCAGATGAATGCAGTAAATTTGAGGATTTTGGGGGGGTTTTTTGGAAAGACTTCTTTCCTCTGCTTTGTAAACATGCTGCTTTTTGCTTGGATGTGTTGTTTGCTCTCATGAGCGCAATGAGACGGCAAGAGTGCCCGGTCCAGCGCGGTTCATTATCTCCGGTGCCGCGGTGGGGTTGCCAGCTCGCTGACACCATCCCTTTGGGTGCACGTTTGACGAGCGCGTCCCTCGGCGCACCGTGTCCCTGCGTTAGCAGTGGATCGAGGCTCATCGCACAGTGCTGAAACCATCGCGTTGGCGCGTTGGGCTGAGGGGTTCAGCAGCAGGGATGGAAGGAGGGAAGAACTTGAACAGAAAAGCAAGTGGATGCTCTAATTAAACGGTGCTCAGGAGAAGGATATTTTATGGAAAGTGCTTCGTACTATGTTGCACCCTTGCACTTGAATTTTTGCAGCATAGCTTAAATGTATCTGCCCGGATGATCCAACGTGTTTATACAGTCTGCTTTTATAATGACTGCTAAGAATGCAATTCTTTGTGCTTAACTCAAAGTTAATATATTCAAGCTACAAATGATAAGTGAGGGTGTAGCAAGCGCTGCTACCATTTAACCGCAATTGTAGCAAAGTACCCCATGCTTCTATTTTAACTGGATCCTTTTTATTTATTAATTGTGTCCATTTAAATTCCATGGAATGTCATATAACAATATGTGAAAACAGCATAATAATGCTTTGATGTTTCTGCAGAAGCGATAACTGAATTCAATCTGCTTTTGGTCTTTCGAGCTATTCATTGTATCTATCACTTATAATTAGCTTTTTTCTCGTTCTGCTCACTTCGATTAACAGTCGGTGGGTCTACCTGCTCTCCTGTGTCAGCGCAAGCTCTGCTTGCTTTAAAAGTCACTTTCAGGGTGATTTTTGTTCCTTTGTTTCTATTTAGGAAAGCATTTAAGGTTGCAAATGATGTGCTAAATTGTGCCATTTTCCACAGATTGTTTTTCACATATTCTCAAGACTGCAAATCACAACAGTGTGCTTGTTCTTAATTAAGCACACATATATTAATTCATATTTTTCACTAATTCCCTTTCATTTTTAGCTATAGCTTATTTCACAAGCTATCAGAAAAGAGATTTCTGATCTATGTACGGCAGATTATGGGATTCTTCAGTCTTGTGATGGTCTCTTTGGTGGGGGCAGAAGAGGTGACGTGGGTTAACTCTGGTAGCTGAAGTCTGTCTAGACTCAGGATCTGGCCCTAAAGTTTTGTCGTTAAAATAGTTGCTTTTTTGCTTATTAGCCCAGTGTAGCACTTGGAGGGGGTTGGAGGAGAGCGAGGGAGCCGCCGTGGGGGGTTGTATCCTGGATCCATGCAGGTCTCCGGGCTTGGACAGCAGTGGGCAGCGCACACAGCCTTTCCTCCCCGGAAACCTGGGGGACATCGCAGACCCCCGTGTCCCCCTGCGGGACGCCGGTCTGCAGCCCCGCGGTGGCTCTCCGCTGCAGTACCACCACCATAGCCTTCAAAACCAGCCTGCTTGAAGGCACCTTTCCCAGCTGGTGTCCTCATTCCCGTGCCAGCAGGGTCGTCCCCTTTGCACGTCCCCTGGTATTTAAGCAGCGCTGTGATAAAAACGCATTTCTGCACCAAATAGGGCCACAAAAGGGTGGGTTTGCTGTGAAAAGCCCAAGAAGCAGAGACTTAATGGACTTAAGAGACTTAAGACTTATCCGTGATGGGAYCATCGTGATACCTGTTGTTAACCCTCTCAAGCAGAGCCTTTATTCAAGTGTGAGAAGTTACAAGTCTATAACTTGCAGGTGTATTGTACAGTTATAAGTTTAGCAAGTCGGGACAAGTACYGAGGTGGTTTGTCTGGCTTATCGGCCTGTGCTAAACTGTATCTGCCAAGCCTGCCGTAGGACTGTGATTCGGTAGGTGGACCTAAAAAAAACGCATCTCGTTCCGTTGCAGTGGCAGCGTCTTTATGCCTCGGGAAAGCTCGTATCACAAAATCCCTTGCTCCGTGTTGCACGTTCTCCAAAAAGATGCCTTCAGCTTCTGGRCTGCAGCCTGCGTTAAAGGAAACGAGTATCAGGAAAGGTTCGTCCGCCTCCGCAGAGCGCGGAAACCACGCTCAGCCGCACCGCCCTATTAATAGCACCCAAGGGCGAGCACGTCTCGCTTTGAAAACGTTGAGCCTCCCATGCACATTGAAGTATTTTATATGCATGTATGCATTCAGAGAGCTCTTAACATACCTGGCGCTGTGGCCCACTTTGTCCTGGTAGTTAAGGAAATATTGGCCTTTTGGTTGAGCACCTGCAGATCCCTTGAGGGGTTAYGGGTTGGYTGGTAGGAAYTGCAAGATTGCAAATACTTAGAAAAAATGGGAMCCAGTTTTTAAATAGTTAATGAACATACATCATTTACCTAAACAGTGTTTTTATAGATCTTTGCAAATATGACATTAATTAAGGAAAGTAACTAAAGCTGAAGTGCCACAGAATGTTAATCCTCAGCATCAGCAATTAGCCGGAGATGAGAAGTTTTTAAGGAATGTTTCCAGTTTATATCATTTTGTTTTGGGGGGAAAAAAATGCAAATAGGTGGCTTGAATTATCATGAAAACGAGCAAGCCCTTAGAAACTCGACGGAGCGGCCGGMCGTATCCGCAGCATTGCCATCCGCCTGTGCCGGTCCTTGTGTTTGCCGTRGCTGGCGAAACCCGGTAACGCAGAGAGCTACTCCGTCGTTAACTTGATTGCGGTTTTAACAAACTAGTATAGACGGCGCTTTGAGTCTCCCCTTCCCGGATGCCCTGATAGTTGTTTTGCTTATCGGCACGATTTCACATGCTGCAGCAGGGCATTGGAAGGGCTGCCGGTATTGTTTGTCTTTAGAAATTATTAAATGAAATGGCTCACAAGATTCAGGAAATTAATTTTTCTTGTCTAGGTACATGGCGAAAAAGCAAGCTTTGAAGTGGTGATGTCAGTGTGGCCGCTCTGCAGTTCGTGAGTCAGCCTTGTCAAGGTGCTGAGCGGCTTAAAAATTGAGCTTTTTTTTAAAAAAAAAAGGGTGCATCCCTTCTAGTTACCTATTGATTTCTGAACCCTTAAGAGTCATGTCTCCCAGATTTATTCAACAGGCATTTGAAACGAAAACAAAAGCCATGATGTCCATATCAAGATGACTTCAAGAACCAGAGCTTTTAAAATGAAACATAAAATTACTGCTAGTCTCATATTAAAATGGTGATAATAGCCAGTATTACCCATTCTTTTCTCTTCCTTTTAGGATGGTTAATTTAACAGCGACTATTGAACTATCCATAAACAATTTAATAAACCTAGTCAAACTTCAGCTGCTTCTTTATTATGCATTCAAATAGGCTTCTCAGCCTCTTGAGTCCTACTCTGCACCCTTGACTGCTGCTAAGTAGTGCCATTAAAACAGCACTACTAGGAGACCATTCTCATTTAAGGAGATTGTAAAACAGGGCCAAGACACTAGTTTGGATTCAATTTGAGGGAGAGAGACATTTCCACAATAATAAATGCTAGATGAAATAGAGAATAAAATATAGTGTCCCAAAGAATATTGTCCTGTAAGTAATATGATGCTTATTCATGATTCTGTGATAAATTTAAATCTGGACACTGACAATCTCTGATATTCCTTTAATTTCTTTTTCATGCTGTCAGTAACAGCATCAGAGAATTTGCCACTTGTATTGGAAGATCACGAAAGCACTAGTGCATTTTCTGGAGTCTCGGGACGCCAACAGGTTCCCTTTGCCCTGCTGACGTGTGATAATACTGTAGCTGCCATTCCTATGTTAAGCTTGAACATGTGTTAGCTAGTAGCAAAAATGGATTTTCCTGTCTAGAAGTCACAATTTTGGCTAAAGAAGGGTTTCGTCTTTCTGAAGTATTATTTTTCTATAGGTTGATTTTGTTCAAGTTTAATGGGTTTTTCAGTTGAGGATGCTCGGGGTAGGGGGGAGGAAATGCTATTATTTTGTACTGCGTGCTTACGAAGGCTTCTTTGAAAATGGAGTTTTTTGCGGAATCGAAGAAAAATTCAGGCTTTGCCTAACCTCTGGAATTTTGTGCTTTAAAGGCGTCCCGTCGGTTCAAACACCTCATCCACCTCCTTACGATACGCAAGAGCTGCCCAGAAAGCGTCCTGGCACCAGATGTTGTCAGGTCTCTTTTTTCTGCAGCTTTTGGCAGAGAGGTTGGAGGCCCCTCGCCGACACCTGTGGAGCTGCCGTGCGTTTTTTGGAGGTTGCTGCTTCAGCGGCGCAGCTGGAGAGCAGGTTTCGCAGCGCAGCTGTGGGCTTCCTGTTTGCAAGAAAGGAGGTCACGAGTTGCTCGGCTCTTCGTCCCGCCAGCCGAAAAAGCAGATTTTCGCGGCTGGTTGCGGTACGGGGTTCTTCTCTCCCAAAGACCCCTTCGTTGCTTCTGCAAGTTGTTGTTCTGCACGGTGACAGGTTGATTAAGAGTAATTTTCTGGAGAGAAAATAGAGCTTCCTACAGTAGATGGAGAAGAGAAAAATATTAGGCTCTTGCCGGAGTGTGCTTATAGCAGTGGTTGTGCTCCAGTAATTAAATTCTGACAAACAGATGAACAAACAGTCTCCGGGGGTAATGAGGCTCCGGCGATGAACCACAAGTGTTCATCACAAGTGCTACCAGGAAGAGAAAATACAGTCGAAACCCCCGCGTACGTGTTACTGGGAACGCAAGTCGAGAACTGATTAAAGGGGTTTCTGCTCACCCCTCCGTGGGCTGCGTTCGGATGTACGGGATATATTCCAGGGATTCCCATATTCCAAGATTCCTGCGTATCGGCATGAGAGGGGGTTTTATATCTGGTCGCTTTGCAACTTGAATGTAGTAAATTCAAGCGCGGAGGGGAAGCTGCCAGCCGTGGAATATCAGGTTTCCCTGCTACTACTGTCGCTGGGCTGAGAGAGTTAATCCCATCGATAAGGACAGTCATTTCAGTTTTATTGACATTTTGTAATCTGCCTTCCCTTTCTCTCCTGTGGCTGGCTGCARTCCATTCCGGGTGCCCAGCCTGCCCCATGTTACTGGGTATTTAATTGCCTACATGTGTTGCTTTTTCATTTAAATTTGTGCTCTTAAGGATCAGGTGGAGCATGTTGATGAACACTGTCAATTAGTTATAGATTTTTCGCCCTCTGTCTCTCTCAGTGGAGCTGGGTTTTAAACTGTCTTCGTCAGGGAGCTCTCTGCATTTGGTAAATGGTGCCGGTGCTTTGAATTGCTCCGGAGCAATGGGCAGAGAGGACATTTAGAGAGGTGCTGTAGCACATCTACAGCCACATAGGAAATGGTGGGTATTTAGAGGAGAACTGCTGGCAGCGTGGTACCAGACCCGTGGTAATCCTCCATCACCTACAAGGAGTCTGCCATACTTGCAGGAAGCCTCAGGCTGTACCGTGCATCTTGTTTCTATTCTTCTTCGTGGCAGAGCTGGCCGCGGCAAGTGCTGAGCACCCTTGCACGGTAAGGGGAAGTCCTAACGACGCCAAAAGCAGCGCTGAAGCGAAGCTGATATGCAAAACAGCGAATGCGCTTCTGCCACCCCAGTCCAGAAGAAGATGTGTATCTGGGGCTTAGTTTCATACTTGCTCTTGCTCTCTGTAAACAGGAAGAGCAGCTTGCAAGCAGGGGCAGGCTGCATGGAGGCTCATCTCCGYGTGCGGTGGGATGGGGACCTTGTACTGGGCACCAAAACTAGGGCAAAGAAGCGTCTCGGTTGTTTTCTTTTGATCCATCTCTGCGCCTAAATGAAATCCCTGTCTTCCTTGGCTGGAAAAGGAAAAACTCTCTATCAGTCTTTTACCCTCAGCCTCTTGAAGGTTCAGCTACTCTTTGCTTGACGTGGCGGGAGCTTTTGTGTGTCTCTTTGGGTCAGGCTGATCCTCCCCTTTGGCAGACGCAAGGGGCTGCGGGACACGGTGGTCAGGAGGCTGATGATTCCTTTAACTGGCATCAAATGCTGGGCAATAGAATAGAAAAACACATTAGCCTTTGTTTCTCAAATGAGACTATTTTCTATTCTACTCTCCACAGTAGTCCTTTTTTATATAGAAGGGAAAAAAAAAATCAGACTCTAATTTTTATAGCTAATCTACTTACAGGGACTGATTTTTACTATTTCTGTAATAATTGCTGATGAGATGGCCTGGTATACTGAAGGGACCACTAATGATGATGTATTTTGCATCTAGAATACGGTGTTATCCTTCATCCTAGGCTGAAATCCTGTGATGGCAATGTGAGATGCAAATCCAGCAAAAGCAAAGAAAGACTGGTTGGGTAAGGCGCAGAGATTTCAGAAATGCAGAACACATTTAAGAATCTAGTGTTCATTGATCCAGTCATTTTAAATTTCATTTTATCTTGAGGCTTCCTGCAGCATGGAATATTGCCATAAAATGAGTTTTTAGAAGCTGTATGTAACTGGCAATAATGGCCTAAAGTCTAAAATCTGGCAAATTGAATTAGTGCGTTTTAAAAGATCTTTACATTTTGAAAGARTGAACTGGAGCAACTTGTAAACTTGGCAATAAATATCTTTGGGACGAACGATAGCGGCTGTAGTTGCATGCAGTTTGTAGTTCAGCAGTATAACAATTGTTCCTTAATTAGCTTTAATGCTCCTATAATAATGCTTGTTGCTATTGTGGTATTGTTCACACAAGAATCTCAAGCCTTCATTAAATATTAAATAAACCTCAAAAATTCCCTTATGCAATTCTGTAGTCATTTTTCGCATTCTTCTGTTGTGGCACAGAGAAGTGGAGTAATTTTCCTTCTGCAGAAGCCAGAAAGAGAACTCGGATTTCCCCAGCTACCAAACCCGTTCCTGCCTCTTGCCGTGCCCATCAGTTAAAATAGGATTGCATATTGCCTTTGCGTATTCTCAGTGCTACAAGTTTCTTCTAAACTGCTTGCTGTCTAGGGACTGTATTATCTGGCTTGGGTTTTGTGTAGGTATTTTATGGTCTGTAGAGCGCTTCCTCCCCCCTTCATTTACTTATGCTTCCTTTTTTACTTTGCCCCTCTTCCACCCCTCCTTCCCCCACAAGAAGTTCTTAAACATAAATAAGGTCCAAATTCTTTGTCCTCTTTGCAAGGATGTTGTGAAACTAGTATTTTAATTGGGCAGAATTCATTCAAAAATAGGAACCCTCAAGGGAGTGTTTTAATGACTTCTCCCTCCTAGGAAGGAAGTCCCCTAACCTATAACTTTTCATCACCCCATGGAAAAAGTGGGTTGTATGTAGCTATCTGGAACCTCTATCACCTGCTCATGCTAAATATACACTGTTTATATAGAAAGGGAAGAACTTCTTCACTGGAGAAGAAGTTTGACCATCACTGAGAGGTTGCTTAGGTACATGCCCCTGTCTTACCCACCCGTCTTTTACCCTCCCGTTATATTCTTCACTTGAGGAACCATCTACGGTTTTGAAATTCAGGCTTGTTGGTACGTCTGGCTGTCATTAAACTCTTTCAACGAACTAACTTCAGCATATAGCGGGCCGTTTTCCCGGCATTAAGCAGGCCCCGCTCGTGTGGGTTTCTTCTGTCGTGGAGCCGTAGCTGAGAAAGACAAACTTGCCTCCCCTGGCACAAGAGCAAAGCGTTGTTTTCTCTTTGCCTGAAATGATTTTTCTGGAGATGGTCCTACAGGGACCAAAGCCACTTTGCCATTACCCCTTAGTGCTACTTTATGTGGGATTTATAATGAAATTGCTTCGACAATTTGGGTAATGATGGAGCCGCACAATAATTGATGGAACACTTTGGTGGAGAATTTCCTCTGGGAGACATGAACTTTTGTATTAAAGTTAGAGCCCAAACTGTAATACACAAAAACTTTAAATAATAATACTTAAAAAACTAAAATAACGAGGTCTTTGACTGCGTTGCTTAGCGTCTCTTGCTGATTTTAGTTTCTGATAATACTTCAAGCGAGATTGAAAATTGCTCTGAATCAGGAAAAATCRTATAGCTGAAGAATTGTGTCTCTGCTAATCAAAGGGTCAAGGAATTAACTTGTTTATATTCATTTCAAGACGGACATTAATAACATGACTAATAGTTTTCCTGGAATCTTTACAAAGCCAAGCTTGGTGAGTCAGCTTTACATTATACTAACCAAGACGGAGAGAGTTTTTTGGKTTTTTTTCTTAATATATTCCCTCAGATTCTTAGTTTAAAGCTTATTCCCCAAGATATTAATATGTTTTGTAATGTCTGTAGATTTTTTATTGTCCATCAAATTCTTTTTATTTAAAGATCTCGGGGCATTTAGCTGCAGTTATTTTATTAATGAACAGCCTCACGGAGCACTTCATGTGGCTCAGTCAATTACCCTTGCTGCTTATGGAATATAGTTTCATTCATTTGTAGATCCAGAGGACCTAATGGAAGTAGCTTGTCCTTCAGCTTTCCATTTCGCAAACAGGAAAAAAACTGAAAATCCAGAGCGCCAAAGTGCCCCAGCCAAGACCATAAAACGAGTCAGGAACACGATCCAGACATGCCATAAACATTAAACCCTCTCTGAGCGCTCCGTTGTGTTTAATAAGGCAGCCAGGCTCCTCCAATGGCAAACACAGGGCTATTTGCATAGAGGGATTTTTTTGTCATGCTAATTTCTAATGTTTAACTTCTTTAAGATAAAGCGGACAGAGCGATTGAAAGCGTAAACTGAGAAAAATGCTCACAGCTGAGCAGCGAATTCCTGGAAAGGGAATTTGAATCCTTGAAAGTACAGCTAGCCACAGCTCTGGCAAACTCATYGGGAGCGCTGCTTTGGGTGGATTTATCTGCTAAGCGGAGCAGTTTTGCCATAACTGCTTTAAAAAACCTGAACTTCAGCTGTAGCTTTGACACACTAGTGAAAGAGATGTTGAGTTAAAAAATGTGACTTTACACCAAACAGATATGTTAAAAATTGTACTTAAAGGTTAATATAATAAAGGTATAGTTCATGTGAGAGTGATAGAGGTATTGATCACAAAAATAAATAGTGGTCCAGAAATTCAGCTGAAAAGGGAGGGAGAAAAAAAAAAACTAGTTGATATATGAAGAATTTGAGTCGTGACACTAAGATCAATGGCTGTATTTTCACCCAGTGAAGCATGAGAGCTTCAGATAAGGGCAGTTAGTCAGTGAAATACTGACTGACATACCCTTTTACTGTTGGCATTTGGTCTCCAATATTGATCTCGCCTGTCGCTGCCAACCGCGTACACCAAGGCTGTATTTATGCTCAGCTAATGTTGTGTTCTGTTTTTAGGAATTATGGCCAGAAGCTCAAGGTGTGTAAGGGGTTAATCCTAGCATCCCTTCCTCATTTATTTGTTTGCATCTTTTATAGTGCTRCAAGCCATTATAATCTTCTGCCAATCAGTCAGAAAATAGATGACATGCACCGACTCCTTAAATCCCAAGATTTCCTCTTCCTCCACAGAGAATGGTGTATGGTAAACAACAGTCACATAGCACACTCATGCTTTGCCTGTCAGCAAAGTGACAACAGTGGGAACACTGTTCCTGAGTCCACAGAAGGTATCAGCTAAACAGGTTAAAGAATAAATCTCTAGGAGGAAAGCCATTATTCGTTCCGTCGGTTTGGGGGAGTTGGAAGAGTTGACTTTGTCGCTTTTGGAAACAGCAGTGGTATTACAGCAAAACACGCTTGGTGAGAGATGGGCATCAAAAAGTTCTGGTGTTTTATTTTCCTGATACCTTTTTTTCCTCTGCTGCTCAAACCGAAAATCACGTGTGCGCAAGAGCTCCGTAAATTTAACAGTTTGTAGCAGAAATGCTCGGAGAATTGTGTGCTTGGTTGGAAAGTGCAGGATGGGTGCTTGGCCTGTGTGAACAGTGGGCAGACAGGGAGGAAGGCTGGTGCCTCTGGGATGTGACCTCCCAAATAAGACCTCACACAAAATTTAACAACTTTCAACTTTGCTTTGGCCACCTGGGCCAGAGTAAAGGTCAAACACTCCACGGTAGGCCGGAGCTTTTGCATGTTATGGGATAGCTGTTGGCTGCTTTAAAGAGACAAGAAGGAGCTATCCGGAAAAGGGTAGCTCCATCCAAATTAAACCATTTCTGAGCTTTTCTCAGAGCATCATCCATAGAGTTGTAATTTCTGGTTCCTTTTCCTTATGGTTGGTCATACCTACAAGATCCCTTGTGGTTATCATAGCTAGCAGACCCAACACTTTTTTTTATTCTAGCCTGAAAAATCTCAAACTGAGTGTCCTGACCAAGGTAATAACCTCAAGAAGGAAAGTAGGTCCCAAGCAACAGGCTCTCTGATTGCTGTGAGGGTATGGTGTTCCCTGGTCCGAGGTGGACTGTTGGGGTGGAGGAGGTGGCTCTATCTATGCACTGAATACTTCCGGAGAAAGATTTAGTTAGATAAAATTGAGATCTGTCATTTCCCCAAGACAGCTGGTGTCGGTGTTATCCTTTGACCTCTCATCCAAGTTCAGTTGCTTTCTTATAGCCAAATAACTCCCCAGGATAATCCTCGCTAGCAGAAGAAACATCGCAGGAATGAGTAATTGATTTAGAGGCTGGAGACATGGGAGCGATATCAGGAGCAAACTGGAAAAGGACATCAGATTTTAAGAAGGATATAACGGGTTGTTGTAACAGTGGTTTTGGAATATAACATTTAAGCCAAACTTTTTGCATGCAAAATTCTGTAGCGGAAGTATATAATAATGTTACATCACTTCTTCTGACTCTGCTGCAGCTAGTACTAGTGATGAAGCAGTTAGCTGCCAGCCAGCCGGTTTCATTTGTTTCTCCACAGCCAGTTAGAAAGAAGCTGTAATTCTCAAATAAATAATTTTATGTTGTTTCTGACATATCTTTGCCTCAGATTTTGTCTTCTTCACCCCATAAAACTTTTTGCTGTCTGAGTACCAGATAGTGCCATCACTAGCAGTGACTTTTATGATAGCTCCCACCCACTGGGCTGCATTCAAAGACTACCTGTTTTTTTGACTTATGACTGAGTATAGCTCTGATGGAAACTTTAAAGTTATTTCAGTTATTTGCCTGCTTTAAAATTCCGGGKTTATAGAGTATATGTAAATTCTAGAGACACTGAAAGTGCTAAAAGTATAGGAATCACATTAAAATAAACTCAAGAACATTTTGTTCAACCAGAGTGAGGAACCACGGCTGAGATATGGATGTACAGTATCACTGGGTTTCTCAGATTCGATTGTAATGGCATTTGAGTGAATACAGATTTTGCTAGGATTAATCAAGATATTGTGACCACCTTTTAGTACAAACATGTTGAATGAACATGGTTATGAAATGTAATAAAGCATATTGTAGAGAAGAACTGTTCCTAGACATAGGATGAAACCAGCTGACATGTTCTCTTTGCATTCCCAACTTGGGGATGTTGCTGAGAAGGTTACAACTGGGAATTATGGTGCTTTACTCATTAAGGCTTTTAAAGTTACAGGTGAATATGGACTTAGAAGAGACATCTCTTGGACCATCAGAAGCAATTCTTAGCACTTTGAGATGTCTCTTCTCCCTGAAATGAGGAAATCATTTTTGCATATCACTAGTTGCTTCCCAAAAGACCAGGTAATTTTCTGCAATAAGCTTGAAAAATGAGACCTTTTAAAACTTTTTGTTTCAGTCAAACACCTTTGATTTTAAATCATGAAATTGCTTAAGTATGGGTGAGCAAAAGCAAACACCTGTGAAATATATCTGCCGATGGCAGCCAATAGACACATAGTAAGTTCAGCACTGCATTACCACCTCTGTGACATGAGCCCGAGTCAACCAGGATCTGCTGGTTGTCCCCTTAGAGCAAGCACCCCCAGAACTTTGGATTTTATATTCAAAAGTCATGTATTATTAGAATATAAATGAAACTGTTTAGTTTTTTAGCTGCCATGACCACCACGCTCCTGCTGCCCACCTGCTGTGCCCAGGGGGGTCTCTCCTGCTGGTGCTCCTTTGCTCCTGGGGAGCTGTGTCTCCTTCTTGGCCATGGTAGCAGCTGGGGAACAGCGATCTTGACCACTGCAGACATTGACCACTTTTGTGCACAAGGACTCAGCCTCTTTGATCCCCGAATGTGTCCAGGGTTCTTGCTCCAGCCACAGCTTGACCTCAGGGACTCACAAGCAGTGATCACCCATTGACTTGACACTTCCTTTTCCTTCATTGTGGGTGAGATTTTGAGCATTTTCAGCAGTCTGTCACCGTCAGGGACCAGTTATCACAGATGAGAAGGTCTTTTGGGAAACACCTTCTGTTTCCAGAGACAGAAAAGGGGAACAAGGAGGTTTCAGGGGGCTTCAGTTTGTTCATCATTTTTCCATCATTGCCCTACATCGTCTTCAACACGTTCCCCAGACACAGTGCAGCCTGTGTGCCTCTGGCCTTTATTTCTCTCATTCTCCCTCGATCCACCTTTGTCATGATTTACGAAAGGAAGAGAGGTTATCCAGGGTGAACGAAACTAGGCCCCCAAAAAGAAGAAAGTTGCAGCACGCTCTGCTAGCAGCTTATGATGATATGATCAAACAAGCTTGTGCAGTACTACTGACATTAGCATGATGACAATTTAAGAGCATTAATGATCTGTATCAGCGTTTTCGTTAGCCTGCTGAAAAAAGCCAAAGCAAATATTAACATAGCTTGTTACAGSCTCAGTTCTCTTCCCGTTTCACTTTGTTTTGACGTTCTGTATGTTGTGCCAGCCATGACTGCCTCATCACCATCATCCTACCAGCTCCGCTTAAACCTCAGCTCTTCATTAAGTGTTACCGTAGAAAGAGTAACACCATTCATCTTTTGGAGGGATTCAGGACTGTTTCCAGTTTCTAAGGTAGACTAGGTCTAATGACTTTTTCTTCCACTTTGAGATTCCTTGTTTCCTGTGATTTGGGGGAGAGGAATTTTGGGGGGTTCTTTTTGTTTTTTACAACCCTGTGGCATATTTTGATCACTATCATTTCAGATGATGGTTGTATTGCCATCAGTTAGAACCTGGATCCTGATACAAATATATACATTCATACACATATATAATATGTGTGTGTGTGTGTAAGTATATATATATAATATATATATGCATAGAGTATTCCATGTCTCCCCTTCTGAGTGGTATCTGCAGATATATTCTTGAGTGCAGAACCCATCATTTCTGTCCTCCTAGGCACCAAAAAAATCATTAAGCTAAGTAAAATGAGAAATTATTTGCTGTTGTTGAGGGATATATGAGTGTGCTTGTCTGATACTGGGCTCTTGTCTGTGTTGCTTCCTGAGCAACGTTGCCTCATATTAGAAGGGTCATGATTTCAAAAGACTCTAATACAGCTCGTCATATTATGTGTGTGAATTAGAGTGTAGCAAAAAGCCTTTGTTCATTTGGACTGCAGTAGCACTGACTTAATGCCCTATTTTGCAGCTGTTCTCTAACTACCCCTCACTCCAGTAGTTCTTCCTTTCAAAGGCCTGTTTTGTCCATCCCACGGGTTGGGTCAGGAGTGTTTGCAGCACCRTTTCTTGAGGTTTTGCTAGCCTGTGACATGTCTAAAGAAACAAGCAGACATTTGCCTGTGCAGAAATCTGAGGAATATTTCCAGCACGTGAATTTTAGAGAGCAGCAGCAGCTTTACATGGGGATTTGATAGTTGGGAATATCTGTGCAAATCAGCCCTCAAGGTGTTTAGAGCACAGAAGCATTCATGAATTTACTCTTTCCATCTCAAGATGCCTTGTTATGACTAAAGATATGTCAAATCRTTGCTTTCTTTAAGGGCTAGGAAGTGAGACTCAAAGGGGTCGACTTCAAAGGAGCCTGTCACTGCATAGCTTGCGTTTAGGCGCCTAGATAAGCAGCCCCGTACTGCGGATCCCCATTGATCTCGTTGCGACTGTTTGCAGCGAACACTTCAGCTAAACTGCCTGCGTCCTTCAGGTGGCTAATTGGGAGCTGAGCACTTTGGATGATCTGGGTCTGGGTGTGCTTGTCGCTGCTGCAAACCCAGGTTAGGGTGTCTGTTTTCCAAACGTAGCTTGTTGATAGTCACGTCACCGCGCCAGGCAATCCTCTGGGCTTTGCCCATGGCTCCGTTCACGGCAGGTCCGCGCAGCGGGTAGTCCTTGCTCCACGGGGGAGAGCAGAGGCTAAAGGTGAAAATGCGCTTAGACTTTCTCCTCCTCCCTCTTACGTGCTAAGCGATGCTAAGTATGCGGGGCTGGCAAGGAATCTAGCATTTGCCCTGGGCTTGTGGCCTATAAATAGCCAGATCATTAAAGGTGTCGCTTACAATAAGCCTTTGTCCCCAAAGTTATTTACGGCATGGGCTTTGGCTCTGCCCAGGTTTCTAGGATTGCCAGGAGCGGTGCTAATCTACCTGTGGCAGTGAGACAGGCAGAGCTGGCAGCGCTCACCTCTCCTCCTTTTCGCGTAGTTGGATCTGGGTCAAAGCCTCTGAAATCAGTGGGGATTATTATCAGTTCCTCTGGGCTTAAAGGAGAGCAGAACTTGGCCCCATGCCCTTGTCACCAAATGGAAAACAAGATGATCRAATTTGCAAAATTGCAGTATCTTCATAAAAGCATTTTAGATGTGCAAATATCTTTAAAATTAGTCTCAGGATCTGTAGTGTTCTTTGAGGGAAAGGAAGGAAAAGTGCTTTCTATTTTAAAGATTTCGTTGGGTTCCTGCTTTTGTTTGAGGAGCAGCAAACGGCACAGCCAAAAGCCAAATATGCGCACTTTGGATGAGTTGTAATGCAAAGACATAGGGACACCGCGTTCAGTGGTTGCAGCGCTCTTAAGAGACCCGCAGACCCAGCTTAATTCCCCTCTGCCGTGGACTGACGTTATTACCTTGGTCAGGTCACTCAGTCTGTAGAGGGAGAATTGCGCTYGCCTGTCCTTAAGGGTAACGTCAGGATAAATGAATCGAGCTCATGAGTCACCCAAATCCTGCTCTAATGAGGGCCAGTTAGTATGGTCGTGTTTTGAGGATGTAAACGCCTAAGGAAAGAGGAATAACATAAAGGAAAACTTAGGGCAAATAGCTAGAAGAGTGAGCCCTGTAGGAGCTGTTTCATTTGGAGAAGCCCCCAAAATATGCTGGGATCCTTCCTCTAGCACGAGGAGGAATACACATTAGGTGCTGCTGTTATTTCCCTGTCTTTTGCTATTCCAGCGTTGTTGCAAAACCAGCATTGGATTTTGCATCYGCTCGGGGCTTTGTCATTAGCCAAAGCCCGGGTAAATTGTGGAGATTTCCCCCTTTTTTAAAGCACAGAAGCAAACGTTACGCCGAGCAATTATTACCGCAGAATGCTTTGCTCAATGAGTCAGGAGCGCCTCTGCCCGCCGCGCTGTCTCGGGGATTCACGGAGGGCGACAGGCTGCTCTGACRGGAGGCAGCCAGCGTGTGTGTGTGCGCGTGCGCGGTTGTGCGCCCGCGGTTGTGCGCCCGCGCGGGTGTAGCCCAGCTGAGGCTCGCCGAAAGCCTCRGCGCGCTGAACCGTAACATATTAATAGTGAAATCAAGGTTCGCGCGCTGACAGACACCGATTTGCCCRAGGCCTTCCCCAGTTCTCCACCCTCCGCGGCACATTTGTGCACTCGCACGCACTCGCACATGTATAATCTCGTCTGCTGTTTCCTGGCAAATCCTACAGATACTTGGAGTCTCAGCTCCCGAGAAATTTGCCAGCCAGCCTCTCGTTCATAACGTCTCGGGTGCTTTCCTGCAGGCTGAAGGAATAAGTGTGAAGAATTACAGCTGATTCAATTAAACCGATATTGTGCGCAACAAAAACAGAGTGCAAATGCAATTTGGGCCCTGTTCATGTGACTTAATTATCGCTTACCTCCCCGCTCCACCCCCTTTTTTTAGAATTTAAAAACAATTATGATATAATTGCCAATCTGGAGATCCCTAGATGTACAGTAAATACCCTTTGCCTCATCAAATACTCTTTTTCCTGGGTTCAAAAATGGGGCCTTATTAAAAATGCGCACACACAAAAAAATAGCGGAAAGCCATCAAATGACCTTCAGGAAATCAGATTCTGTAATGCTCTATACCCAGAAAAGACATACCCATGTATTAAATGAGTGAATCAGCTAAAGTCATTGAAGGTAATTAGCTGTGTGCATTTATGAGATGTGCACACTTCCAACACTTGAGGCAAATCCCTAGAAGTCAATTGAGACCTTCTCTGGTGGATGCTTGGAGGTGCATCTGAAGACCAACCATGCCTTTTTTGCTTGAATTAGTAACATGTTTCAAAATTTACTAACAGCTTTTAATGTGTAATCAGCTTGGCTTAATGGGCAAGGAAAAAAAAAAAAAGCCCTAGATCATTAAGAAGCCCATACTGAGCGTATGTGTTTGCACGGTGGGAAAGTGCCTTGCTCTGAGCTCTGAGGAAGCAGGATCCATTACCCGTATCTGCTGAAGTGCTGTCAGATACGAAGGAAATTTAGAGAGCTCCTTGTCCCTTTAGCTATTCATCACTGCTGATTGGCACTGGTGGCAGCCCGTGGTATTTTTAGAGAAGGCAAAGATAGGGAATTTCTGTGTGTGCTGAACATTAGCTGCTGCYGTTACTCAGAGCCGCTCACAAAGTCGCAGCCAACGCTTCAGGTTGGTGCCAAAGGAGAGCAAGTGGCTTCGAAGGCAAAACCCAGAAGGGTCATTGGATAAAAATACATTTGTGGGGCCACTGCTGAGTTGGGCCTCTTGTCAGCTTTGGTGTCGGCTTGCTTGAAGTCAGCAGCGAAACACGTAGATAATTTTTGATCCTGGGCAAGGTGCTCTAGGTGCCCTTGCTTGAGCAGGGACGTTGGACCAGCTGACCTCCAGAGGTCCCTGCCAACCTCAACCGTTCTGTGATTTCTGAGATTTCCATTTTCTCCGGATTCCATGCAATATTGCTCAGGCATGTTTTCGCATAGTAGGTAGCACGTAGGCAAGAATAACGAGGGTTCATTAGCTGTGTAAACCATCTAGCATTCAAAGAAGGGGTTGTTCTGAGCTTTGGGGTATTTTCAAAATGATATGGGCAACTGACAATGAATAAGCTGTTTTGTAAACATCCAAAGTCATCCATGTGATTATTTGCCATTATTTCATCAAAGAAAGCCCATTTACTTTAATGTTCATTTGAATGGCTTCTCTTTAAGACCTCCAAATCCTAATAATGCGTCAAACGCACTCCAGAATGTCAAAATAGGAAATTGTCTGTAATTTTCTCTGACAGTAAGTGGATGAGGCCTTGCCAGAATTGTTCCTTTTTACACCCGCTGTGAAGTCACTGCTTTTTTTCATTAAGTGGTATTTGACTTTTTAAAACCCGCTACCAAGGACGCTGCTGACCTTGTATTAACAGAGTCCATGGGAGGTGAGTTGGGCTGGTTGAGCAGGACAAGGCAGGCGGTGGCCGGCTGTCCTGTGGCCCTGCTGCCAGATCCCGAGCGGCACGTGATCGAGAACTGAGGCTGGGCACGTTTGCCGAACGTTTAAAAAATGGACGATTCTTTTCAAGAATGTACTTTTTTGAATAGCTCTAGTAGTGACCCCCGAGCGACGCGATACTGAACTTCCAAAGCTTTGGGCTTGCAGCGAATAGCATTCATCTTAGCTTCTGGTTCTGATCTTGTAAAAGCTAACTCATGCATGCACAACATGATAGACCACGTTACGCCTCAGAGCCTTTTTCAGAGCTATCATCTAATACATTTTTTATAAGCCCGAGTGCATTCACAGAATTCTGCCTCAAAAGGCATTCGGCTTTAATGGCTGCACTGAAGTGTCTAGGCTCGGTACTTGTGGTTTTTTGGAAACAAAAGAGTAATGAAAATGTTGAGATTTTATATAGCGATCTTTAATTTTTTKKGGGSGGGGAGGGTATTAAAGCTGTGATGTTTAAAGGTGGAAAGATGTCTAGAAAAAAGCTGCTTTCTCTTGGTCCTAAATGACAAGGGTGAGAATTTTGGTTGCCAAGAAGGTATTATGCTCTTTGTGTAAGTGGCTGTTTGTAAGGGTGTATTTTATAGCATATACATATACTGCAGAAAGAGTGATCTGAAAACAAATTAAAWTTTAAAAAGTATAAGGAACACTTTAAATGCAAATCTTTCTTTCTGTTTTTTTAAATCCTGAGACTTGATTAGCTGCTAGAAGTAGAAGTATGCCCTTGCAGCAGAAGTAGAAACCAGGAGTGGTTCCCTTATTTAATTTTGTAACGTGCATTAAAATGCAAAAGAATAGACACTAATATTCCAGTTGAGACAAATATTTATAAGCAGGTTATTTGATTCATTGGTAGGTGGACAGTTTTGAATTCTCACCAAAAAATTAATTTTCTAAAGAAAATGAGTGATCTAAAGTAAATAAACAGTGCTCTTGAGTTTTCTAGTGCTCAGCAGGAGGAATTTCTCTGGCTTGCTTTGGCACACTTAGAAGATTGTTTTCCTGGGTCATATTGAAAGGAAATTTGATTTAGCAACCAGAGTTATTCTGGGTTTTGTTTGTAACTGAGAAGTTTGTTTATCTTTAACATGGGGAATAAATCTGTCTGCAGAACTAGACARTTTGAGATTTTATGTTGTAAAGCTTTCTTGGAGTCCCAAGATAAAAAATTCTGTGGTAGTATTTTAGAAAGTACTATGTCTTTTTTTTGTTTAAGATCCTTTTGAAAAGGTCTAAGATAAAAATTGTGCAAACTGTTGGATGTGAGTGACTCATTGTAAAAACTGAACTTGAATCTGAGTTTGTATTTTGAAAGTCCGCGAAGATCGAGAGTGGTTCAGAATCTGTTTTTTGATTCATTTTTGTGTAAGATTTGGGCAGTGTCTTTTGCATTATCTTAAAAAAAGAATGATTTGTTCTGATGCTATTGTCCTCAGCTGAATGAAAAATCAGAGTTTACGTAAGTCTGCGTCAAATTGGAGTTGGAGACAAAACAATTAGGTTGTGTGTGTGTGTGAGGGTGGGGTTTGGGGTATAAAAATTTTTCCAAATTTTTTTTTGTGATCTAGAGCCTTGGTACAGGTTGCCACACTTTGCTTGCAACCTTCTGCCCTTGGACCCATCATACAAACCCATAGCCACCACTGCTGTAACCACTGCTTTGATTCTAGCAGTGATGGCACAGTCCATCTACACTTGTGCATGCTCATGTCTTTCCACGGGACTTCAACAGAGACTTTAGTATTATTTGCTTTGCAGAAAAGGCCCAGGAGGGTGGTCTAGCTGGACAGCAAGTTGAACGGGAGTCAGCAGTATGCCCTTGCAGCRAATAAGGCCAACCACATACTGGGCTGTATTAGCCAAAGAGTAGACAGCACGCCAAGAGAAGTGGTTATTCCCTTCTGTTTGGTACCTGTGAGAGCACATCAAGACACTGTGTCTGCTTTCAGGCTTCTCAATATGAGAAAGACRTTGACATCCTGGACTGTGTTCAGTGGAGGGCCACCAAGGTGAGCAGGGCTCGAGCACTTGATGTGCGAGGAGAAGCTGAAAGCTGRGTTTGTTATCCTGGAAGAGAAACCTGAGGGGAAATCTTAGAGCTGTTCTCAACTACTTTTTGAGAAGTTATAAAGAAGACACAGCCAGACTTTATTTTCAGAGGTGCTCCCTCTGGGGCAGGAAAAGAGGTAATGGGCACGACTTGCAACAGGAGAAATATTGGTCAGATATAAAGAAAAAAATTGTCACCATGATGATGTTCAAACACTAGAACAGGGGCCCAGAGAGGCTGTGCAGTCTCTATGCTTGGAGACATTAAAAAATTGGCACAGCCCTGAGCAACCTGATCTGGTTGGCCCTGCTCTAAGGGTGACTGGCTGAGGTGACCTCAAGATGTTGCCTCCAACCAAAATTGTTGTGTGATCTGTGCTGACACAGTCTCACTCAGTTTTACACTGTAGTCATGAAATTTTAATGCTGACAAAAGAAGAGGTCGGCTCCTCCTGCTTTAAGAACCATCCGTGTGAAGTTAAACAAAAAAAGCCCTTTTTTACCGCTTGTGCGGTTTTGCACAACTTCTAACCAAAAGGGGGCAAATTAGAACTCTTTGTTTTGTCCTATAGAAGCAGAAACTATGTGGCTATGCTTTTGCAGCGATTCAAGTAGTAATTCACAGTTCCCACAGGATATAAATACTTGTAGTCACCTGCCTTGCGTTCTAATTTTCTTGGAAGGTTGTTGGATATAGAAATGGAAGAAGCAACTAGATCCCATAAGCCATTGGATGAGCCAGAGGTAAAGGACGACTTCAGAATCAACTGAACACCCATCTCTTTTTCTGCTTTTAAGACTGCTAGGACATCTAGGAGCAGATTTAACTTATCTAATCTTTTAAAGCTATAATTAGCATTAATTTATATTGCARTAGTGTTCAGAGAGCTCAATCAAGGTCAGTTGCTAGGTGAACAAACATGCAAGCGAGATAGACTTTGCTTCACCCTCTCCAGCAAAAACAATTAATTTAAATATTAAGCCGCCTGTGAGACTCATGAGGGGATCCACCCCACTTAATTGTAGCTGTCTTAAAATCAAGCATTCATCCACCTCACTCCTTTTACAGCCRGTGGATAAAGAGTGGCTCCTGCAGAAGATTGCCTCAAACATTTTAGGTGCTACTGGGATGATAAATCAGGGGTTTATCCCAGCAAAAGGACTTGTCAGAGATCAAATTTCTAGTACAGTACTAGACTGGAATAAGACCCAGGTCTGCTGAGTCACAGTCCAGTGCTGGTGTGATTTTTATACTCTATCTGCCATCATCCTGAAGATACCCCACTGCCTGAACATGATGTGCTGCTTAGCGGAATATTATTTGGCCCAATTTCTCCAGAAAATTGTGTTCTGGCACACCTGTATCACTTCAGAATCAGACAGACTGTCATTCTACACATTTTCAAAGGCAGCCTGCAGCAGCCTCACTTGATATATCTGCAATAATGATGACAACCACTGGAATAATATAAACCACTTACTAATCAGTTTGGGAAGGCAGGACATCTGCTTTACACAATACAGAGGCAAATTAAGGAGGCTTTCACAGTGGTCTGAAATCGTCTGTTAGAGTTTAAAAAGAGAACGGGAGAGAGAGAAAGAAACTAATGGTAAATAAATTGGACCATAGCGCTAGTTTTCATCCAGCTGTATGCTGCTCTAAAGCAGCTATCGCAGAAAAATACCTATTATTTATTAATCCAAGATGACGCCAGAAAGCAATTCCTCTCTAAATTCCTTTCCAACAACCGTCTAATCTCAATAAGTTGTTGGCAGGAGTTGTGCTGGAGGAATACCGTTGTCAATCAGAGTCTTCTCTATTGGATTTCGGAAAGGCACTTACCTGTAAACCCTTGGCGGGGAGCGCACCTTTCCAGCAGACATGGTTTTGCACGCGGACTTGGCGTGGGTGAGGTGTTGGCTCTGAACTCCTCAGTCCTACCCTGCCTTGCAGGAGAAAGAGAGGAGGTCAGGGAACCGTGGCGTCCCAGATTTGATGGGTTTGTTTTGTATCATTTTATCGAGGTTGCCATTCGGATCTACTTTTCCATCATCCTCCTGGTAGCAGCTCCAAAGCCAGTTTTTGCGGTCTCTGAGAAGCTCCATACATCATTGCTTGAGCTAAAACGTTTAATATTTTTCATGCATGGAAGACTGTCAGCTAGTGCTCTAAGATGTAATATCTGGGCAAGGGGGGGGTCTAACTCAGCTACCTTTAGGGATTAAGTGTCAAGGCTCGGAGTAAGACATCTGGGCAAAATTCAGATACAGATTTGATTTAGGATAGGCATTGAGCTTCCACTTTGAAGCAGATGTCTCCATTTAATTTCCTGCCTTGGATAGATACTTCAGTAGTCAGCTCTGTCTAGCAACGTGTAGAATGAATCTGGACTGAAATCCCAAGATTAATTTTTATCACTATCTGGGCCATAACAAGGATGCCAGTTTAGCTTGTTCCCTATTCACTCGGAAAACTAGCAGGGTTGGGATCTGAGGTTATGCATCCAGTTAGGCACATCAAGCACTTTTTGGTTAAAATTTACCTAGATTTGGGAGTGAAATGCACTGCTGTGCCCTGAATGTTTTAGATTGGTACAACATGTCACCAAAATCTGATGGCCCAGAGAAAATTAAATCTTTTGAGAAATGCAGGTGTTAAAGATCTGAATCCTTGTGACCTTTAACTAGGAGAAAAATACACTTTAGTTTCATCAATATTTCCTTCTTTCTTGGTGGGGGGCAGGGGAGAATTACTCGTTGGCAGGATTTCTGTAGAATTTGTCATTTTGCTGACAGTAAGAGTAACACTTTCCCACCTCAAAGAGAAGGGAAGGACTGAATCCAGTTTTGGAATTTATGTACATTATTCCTTTTAATAACTTTTTCCTGGATATGCCATTCCTGCGTGCCTCTCACAGTTGGAAAGTATAAGAAATCGAGCAAAACATAACAGCATTGCAAAACATGTTTAAAGCTTTTCAAGAATTATTTCTTATTTAAGCCTAAAGTAATGAGGTGCAGGATTTTTTTCATCAATCTATTTTTAAAAGGGATTAAATATTTAGTGCATAGTGTTAGGCTTTTTCCCTTTCTAAACCAAGTGCTATGGCCACCCATCATCTTTCAACTGAAATCACTCAGTAGAGTAGTGATGAAGCAAGTCTTTACTACAATCCTATTCTAAACCAAAAAAGTCAGGAAGTACAGATTTGGGGGAGCTAYTCAGTGTTTCTCCTTGCTGATCCTCTCATCAAGGATGACAGCGAARACTGGTGGTTCTCAGAGAAGCTTTGGTCTCCTCTGATATTTGTGGGTTACCCTGGTCTTCACTTAGGCCCTGAAAATGAGCTTGGCCAAGCCCAGAGCTCTCACTACTGCTGTAGGGAAGCAAAATTAGGGGGATTTCTCCATCACTGAGTGATCTGTTATCTCCCTTCCTACAAGTTTTTTTTTTTTTTTTTTAATTTGCTGGAAAATGTGGTTTCAGTGGATCTATTCATACTAGTTACTAAGATGAAATTTGGTTGGTCTGTGGGATTCTGGCTACAACAGCCCTTGGACCCGCCACATAATTTAGGTTGATGATTCATTTTATTCCATTTTATGCAACCTTCTACGTCTGCCTGGAAGCAGAGAGACTGAAACACTGCAAGAGTGTCTCTGAAAAATCTCATTGCTCCAGACCCTCCCAGCACCCCCTGTTTTGTGAACTGCTAGGTGCATATTACAAGATCAATACCTATTTTTAGACTCGAGGTTCAGAGAGAGCCTCTGGAGTAATATGTTTGCAGTAATTCAGGATTGAGCTCCCTGGGGCTAGCATATACGAAGATATTGTAAAGAGGGCAGCGATACATACCTTCTACAGGATGTTTCTCAAACCTCAAAACGTCCTAAAGGTTTAAAGGTGGATTTTAAAGGTTGCTATTGGCTGTGACTGCAGGGGAAAAGACATTACTGTTTCTGTGAAGAAGTTAGTTGTAAACATTAGAAGAGCATCAGTGATTTCTCTAAGGGGAAGCAACAAGCCTCATAAAAGTGTTGACCCAGATTATGCTCAGCTTTTCTGCACCTTGTTGGTTATAAATAAAATCAGGGCACTTGGATTACATCTCATAATAGAAGAGRGGTGACCTGAAAAATTTATAAAGGTATGAAATCTTTAAGAAAGATAATTTTCAGTTAACATTTGAATGATACAGCTCCATTATAAGCCGTTTAACACATAATGCAAATGAATGCATGACAAAACAAAACATTATATTTATAGATATGCTAGAATCTAGTAGAATATGTTTTTGAAGGAGTTGTCTGTAGAGATTTGAAGGTTTGAGGCTAAGTATGTTTCTGGTGTGGAAAAACCTGAAAACTTTTTAATCAACCAGTGAAAATAGATGAAAACAGACCCCTAAACAAATACGAACTATGGGAGCATTGGGGTATTGCTGCAGGGGAATGTGAAGCCAAAAGGTCTTGAACAGWGAAGCTCATTGATAGTCAATGGTTAAGTCATGTGTGCATTATATATGCATATTATATTCTATATATATATATTGTATTTTTTATATATGTACATATTAATGTGCAATATATATATTCTCATAACATGCAATGAGAAGACCCCCCTCTCCACAACTGTCTTTATGCTGTAAATGTTCCCTGTGGAAAGTTACAGCTCATTCCAGATCTGCTCTCCATAATGCGCTCTGACAGCAGCAAATTTGCTCCCCCATCACAAAGCTTTGATGAAAACCTGCATTAAAAGCTGTCAGCATCCATGGGTGAGAGGAAGAGACACCAATGTCTCTCGTGGCCTCACCAAAGACAGGCCAAAACGGGAACCTGGGGTCATCTGTTATGAGGCTGGGTACGCCATGTCTCATTTACTGAGAACAAATTAGCCTCCTTCAAGGGATATAGATGACATCGATGACACACAGATCTGCTAAGCCGGACAGCGATTCCAAATAATGTTTAAAAGTGCTACCCGCAGTCAATGAAATCAAAAGGAGCAGTGRTACTGGCTAGCATCTCCTGCTAGGTGAAGCTAGGAGGTAAATACCGCTGCATGGTTTTGGAGAAGGCAAGGCAGCGTGAAGGTCTGTGTTGTATTTTAATATCATTTAATTGATTTCCAAAGTATTTTTGGAGCTTCCAAATAGATTGCAGCGGCCTTTCAGAGCTTTAGACACAGCACATCATATTTTCAATTAAAGAATCATTATTTAATTAATGTTGCTCAGACAAGTCCTGATAAATATGTGCACCATCATATCTATTTTTGTTTCMTGAATCATTTCTCAGGCAACATTTCCTCAGTCCTGTTTTGAACTGTGTCTTTAGCAGTAAACTCATTTCCTGCTGAATAAACATGCTTGAGAATAGCATTATTTGCACGCGTTCTGCTAAGGATTCCTTCACATAAAACAGAGATTAATATCACTTTTTCACTGCTCCGTGAACACCTGACTTGACTTTACCAAGCAACRTGCCCTACAGCAGCAAGTCAGACATTGAGCAGCAATAGCATCACAGCAGCTAATAGTAAAGAAGAAGAATAAAGAGCATTTTAGGCAAGTGCAGTAGCCTGCTGTCCCTCACGTCCAAGCTGGATGTACTTTGAGCAAGAGAGCGGATGAAAGCAGTCAAACCTGACTCCTTTTTATGTCTGACTGAAATGTCCCGTGCRTTATTTAGAGGCCGTTTCTGCAGTTTCAGGAAAGCACTGTCATTTGCTGGAATTCACCTTGCAGGTCAAGAAACACCTAGTGCGGCTTCGGTGGCATTCGGGGATTTTGGACCTTGACAGCTGTACCTTGTTCTAGCCCAAGACTAACCTTTGCTTCTGACCCATTCGGATGCAGCTGGCCATTAGCATCACTGCTGTTCAAGTTACTCTCCTTTTCCATCTCTCCTCTCCCCCTGCTCCAGCATTTCATTTTTATACCTRTCATGAAACGGTTGAGGTCGAAAGTCGGCACGGAGTGCATCATTTGTACATTGTGTCTCTTCTCCTCCTGYGCCTCTGCTGCCAGAGAAATTGAACTTTCGTCCATTAAAAATCCATTTATTGTGTCTTGACTTCACTGAACGAAAGAACAGGACATTTCATCAAACAGTACAGTTTAAAATCAAATTAAATTGTACTAGGGCCCAGAAAATGTGACAGGATAAAGACCTTAGTCATTTAAAAAATCTTTTTAAAGACCTCCCTGATTGCACTTATTGATACTTCCACATGTACTTTAAGGTCAAAACCAGTGACTGATGTGAGGACTCATCATGGGACACCTAAAAGGACCCTTTTTTCCCCATTAAACAAGTGGTGAACACTTCCTCCAAATTCATGCTTACTCAAGTTTGACACCTGTGAGCTGAGCTGCAGGTAATCACTGGTGGCTTTTCTAAGAGTTTTGGTGTAAGTGGTCCCCAGTTGTGAGGAGCGTTGTGTCCTTCTCTGTCCTCCTGGGTGAACCTTCATGCAGGACATCACTGCTCTGGGGCATGGGTTAGGCAACCCAGAGCTGCTGTCTGCAGTGATGACTTGTGCTCAAGTGTATAATTACAGAACTGGTAGCAAAACCACTGGGGCTTGAAGGGAGCATGTAAACTTGCCTCACAGCCTTTAAACTTGGGTAGACATATTCCCGGAAAATGGGTTTCAAATCGTACGTTCATCTTTTGGCAACCTGGTCCCTCTATTGCTTTATGGAACCACAGCATGTGGACRAGAGCTGAGTTAAATATGTCTCTTATCCCAGTTACAGTTTCCATAACGTTGATGTGCCACTGGAGTCAGCGAAGATGGAGTTTCACAGATGGGTTGCAGAATTAAATTGTGCAACTTGCAGGGCTACATATGTGCAACTCCAGAAATGAAACCAACGGCTGAGAAAACACCCCTCTTTCAAGCCCGGTCACATGGGCAACAGCTGGAATTTGCACGGCTCCTTATTCAATTAATATTCAGAAGCCACTAGTGCATTTTCCCGAGAGCGAAGAAACAGTAAAAGCAAGCTGCTAAATACAACTTCTCTGTTTGTCTGCCCCCTCATACAGTGTTGGGTTGTTTGGTTGGTCGGTAGTTGTTGGTGATTTTTTTTTAACTTCTTATAAATACATGTTACATTTGGCAAAGGGACAACCAGGAGCAAGAAGAGAACAGCAAATATTGTTTCAGAAACCAGGAGCAACGTATGTTTAAAATGAATTGCACCAGCCTTTTGTTCATTTGGGACGTAATTGCATTGCTTTTTGCTTCAATGCATGGTAAACTTTGCTGAGATTCTCATTTATAGTTTAGATCTTTGTGAGGTATTGGTTGGGTGTGTATTCTCACCGGTAATGAGAGGAAGGATTCCTACAGTAATAAATATTTGTCATCCTGCTCACAAGGTTTCTAAAATGTGCTGCAATTTATGCAAGATTAAAGGCAAATACGTTATCACTGCCTTTCTTTCTTTTTTTAATTAAGTGCATCCTTTTCCGTTAGGTATGTATTGCATATGCTAAGTGCAAGCAGATTCCAAAATGATGTTTGGAAATTATTTTTTGTAAATCCTTCTTTTGTTTGTATATACCTAAGAGGTGTCTGTTTTCTTGGTATGCAGAAGGAATAGAGCCAGGATGTTGGTTTTCCTGGCTCCCAAGCTGCCCAAAGAGGAGATTGGGCCAGGGAATGTGTTCCCTTGTGGTCCTGTTTCTGGACTGAAACAAGGGCTGGCCCATGAGTTGCAGAGCCTAGGAGGTTGTGCACAGGCTCCGGAAGAGTAGACGCTCTGGCAACTTGCTTTTTTCCTGCCTAAGGCCAGCCCTGGAGAAAAGGAGGTGAAAGAGAGTTAATAAATTGCCAAGTTTGTTACTTGCTGGCCTCAAGGAGGGATTTCAGTCTAGAAATCATTCATCATTTCTTGTGAAGTGTTGACAAATGACCAAAAGCTAAAGGGAGGTTGAGGAAGCCACATTTTTGGTTTGCAATCAGCATGGGAGACATTTGGGATCTGAATTCCATTTGTGCGTGACCCACCAATTTCAGGGTATTGGGAGAGGCAAGCAGGAGAACATTTTGTCATATACTTGGTTTTGCAATAGATCAGATAGCTCAAATGTAACTTTTTAATCATTCTCTCTGCATTGGTTGAGGAGGTACAGATTGATGGTCTCGACTTTGGTGTTTGGTGTCTTGTTTGCAGGAATTCCCTATGCATCTATTCGATTGCATCATTTTAATAGCAAACTACTTGTCCTTTGGTACCTCATCATAGTTTAAATCATTGATTTTAGTTTAATTTGTACCCTTTTTTCCTTTTTGACAAATTACGATTATAGTGTACGGCGTTATCATTGTCTCATAAATGATATAACAACTGCCTGTGAATGCTCATAAGTTTTTATTGTTGTGTGTGCATGTTAATAACGACATTGCAGAATGGCACAGAGAAGTTTGGAGCAGAATAATGTCTGCATTTTCACTAGTAAAACATAATAGCAGAGTACAGTTGCTGTATAATAAATCCGTATCATCTCTTATGTATCTGTGAATCCCAGTAATACAAGGGCAGAGCTTCCACATAGAAGGTTTGCATTGCATCTATGAGATAGATAGAGAGATAGAGAGATAGATAGATAGATTAGATAGAAAGAAGGAAAGAAGCAAGGAAGGAAAGAAAGAGTCTGAGAAAATTATTATTACCATCCCCCAAAATTCCAGCCCTTGCTTCTAATGTTTGAGTCATGGGCACAGTGATCAGTGGGTGAATTGTCCTACATCTGCACTGGGCAGTGGTCACAGAGTCGAAATGCGAAGTGTTGGAGGTTCACGACATTCATGTTAGGCTGGAGGGAAGGTTCTCTGTCCCACCTTTCGTGGGTTATAGAGTCAGGCCTCACTTATGCCACCTCTAGGGAGTAAGTGATACAACTGGGAAGGATTTGTATCGCATCCTACTGAAAAGAGATTGGGAACAGCTCCTGGCTTGCTATTTCAGAGATTTCTCCAAGGAGAGGTGCTTTGCTTCCTAAAGCATTGCCTCCGGTTCCAGCCAGTTTTCTTCTGGGAACTGATGTCTAGATCACAGAATCATAGGATAGCGTCACTTTAGGTAACTCTGGGCTCATCCATCCCAGCCGCAGCTCAAGCAGGTCCAGCTGAGTCAACTTGCTCAGCGCCTTCTCATACCCTCGGACACCAAATGCGAAGAATGAAACAAGCATGATTACTTTAATTCCTTATTCTTCGCCATGTGTTGTAGTCACACTTTGCTCCTTCGTTTCAGTTTGAGAGGGTATTAGTATGGATCTGAATAGGATTAAACTCATATAAGCCTCCTGATGACTGGCATTTTAGGAAATAGTTGTTTTCTTCAGCTAGAAGGTTGCAGCCTCATGAAATGCTCCCAGTATTTTTAGAAAGCTCTGAGACAATCTTAGAGTTAAAATAAGAAAACGATTAGTGTGTGTTTTACTAAAATTTTATAAAGCGCTGATTTCAGTCTTTTTTTGGAAGAACCCAAAAGCCTCAATGAGACAGCTTACCAGAGGTGAAATAACCACTTCAATCAATGCGTTCAAATTTGCTGCCGATTTTGGCGGGGGATGGCAGGAACATGGGATGAACGGAGAACCCTGAATCCGAATCGAACGCGGACCGGGAGGCGGGCGAGACGGCACGCAGGAGTGAGACGTGTTCGTCCCGGCTCGCTCCGTGTGTGCTATTGCTGCAGTTTCTCTGCCTTTCCTTCTTTTTTCTTCCTAGAAAGTGAGCATTGTAATAATGCGACTTGAAAAAGCAAAAGTGTGGGTGATTGCATCCTGCTCGTCATCTGAGGACCTTTTTGCTTCTCTGGCCGGTTGCCGGTGGAGGAGAGCTCGGTACTGTGGGTTTTTCCCCTGCTCCTAGGAACTCTCAGCAGTCAGGGAGAAACAATCTTATGGCTTTTAACACTAATGAAAGTTGAAGGCAGTAAACAAAATCATGGGCTGAATCATCCAGTGCTGGACATTGAAGCAGCTTTCCTTGGAAGACATTGTGAAATAACATTTCCTCCTTGTTTTTGCTGGTCTCGTAATTAGAAGTGATTTAGGAGAGCAGGGAAGGTGCCTCTAATGGGCACCTTGTAAGTGTTAATAAAAGGACGGATACATCAAACGTGGTGATTTGTGATCGGGCTGATGGGGTTAATATTTTCTTAGAATATAGTTGGCTGTTCTTCTTCCAAGTAATAGTGTAATGTAATTATAAGTACCTCAGTAGATGGACTCAGTTGCTCCTATCATGAAAATTAATTTCAGGATCACGCTGAGGGTTTTTTTTTTCCTTTCTTCTTTATTTTCTATATTTTGCAGGAAGAAGTAGACACATACAAATGAAATTATCTTTGAGCCGGGCTCGTTACAGAAGTCCGTCCGGTTCCTATGAGCTCCTTAAACTGAAATCTATGGAAAAGAAGTGCATTTCTCATGACATTTCTTCACATTTTCTGTACAGTACCACTCCCAGTTTTTCACATGCTATTTTAAAGTACTTGACAAAGATAGATAGACATCTCCAGTTTTTAGGGGGGAGAAGTGAGATATGCTGAGTTTTTCCCAAAATGTTGCCCAGCAGTTAACCGAACTAGGATTAGAAGTTCTTCAATAAGTTTTGCCAAGTTTTCTGATCCAGCCTTTTCAGCACACGTAAATGTGCTTGCTCTAGTGTTTTTAAATACCCAAATAATGAAAACAATTTATGAGCTTTTCTGTCCTCCATTTTTTTATGTATGCCAAAATGCAAAAGCCTGTAAAGATATATATTCCTGTGTCTCAGGATATATACTCCTAAGTTTCGTGATAAGTGAAAACTTAACGAGTAATACTATTGCAAAAGTTTTCAAGGAATAAAATGAATAAAGCATGACATGAAAGATTTGTGTTTGCTGATATTTTGAACTCTTGCCAGTAACTGTAGCCTTGAAGAACGTAATGGAATTAAATCAAACAGGACGCTTAAAAATTGCTCTGAAAACATACACAAATTTAGAGGGAGATCAGCAACATGAAAGCGTTGGGTTGCTGCTGTGTTGTTTGAAACTTTAATTACCAGTACTCATTAGCAGATACACCTCTGACCTGTGCTGATTTCAACAAGCTAAAAATAAATCCTAAGCCCAGGAGGGAAGACGAATGGGTAACAGAAAGAAGTTGTGAGTCTTGGTCTCCTCGAAAGCAGTTCCGGAGGATCCTTTGTGTGGTGAGGGGAGGAAAACACAAATGTACTTGCAAGTCCAAGCAGAGCTATGCTGCCGTTCCTCGCTCTCGTGCCTTATGTTTTCTGGAGAGGTACTTAATGGTGTTTGAATATGACTCTATACTCCCATTAATGTAACAATTTTCATTCCTATAGTGCAGCACCAGAAAGATAATCTCTGTGTTAAGTACTTTTCCTTTACAATCCCTGGAGAGTCAGAACTCTAAAAGCAAATATTGTATTTACCATAGACTGTAAAAGAGAAGAAACGAGGCAAAAATGCAAAGCAGTGGAGATAAAATAGAGTTCCTTTTGGATGCCTGTAATTGTACTATGAATATATACATACACATTGTTATGCCTTTTATATTATCTCTAATTTGAAATAAACAACATGATTACAGATTAGATCAATCACGGCTTCAGTATTTCTGGCCAAAGCAAGAAAAGACTTGATGTGCTAGCTAACCACATAATTGAAGCAGAGATTATTTCACTGTTGGTAATTTGTTTAAGGATTTTAGTTTACAGTAATAGGTCTTCTTTGCAGCTTTGTACTCTGGCTCCCCATGCATGCCTTTGGAAAGCAGTAGCTGCTTGCATATGCCGCGAAACCCACTGAGATTTGAAGAAAATCTATCGGTTTAAACCTCCATGGTCTTTTATCATGTCCAAAATGATGGTGCAAAGTACTAAATACCAAAACGGAGCAGCTGACTGCTGCTGTCTGGCATCTTTTTTTCCAGAATAGAAGAGAGTGGGAAAATGACTATATAGGTGGCTTTACTGCGATTTGAAGAGGAGCTCTGTAGGGAGCTGGGCATCTGTGGGGCGTTGGAGGASATGGAAATGGAGGGTCTTCTGGAGCTCGCCAAGGGAGCAGAAACCAAACGTACCTCCACAGACAATTCAGCCCCAGCAACCGCAAGGGCTGAAGGATAAGGTGACTTTTTCCTGCACCTGACTTGTGTTTGTCTTCTTACAGAGWTAAAAAAAGTGATTCGCCAGAAACAGCACATGTGTTTTTGTGGGATAGTTACCACGCAAACCAGAAGGGGACCRTTGGGAATGCTGACACATTCAAAAATGATAAGACGTGATGATGCAAGTCRCACATTCACATGCCTTGAAGTTTGTCATCACTTGCCCTGTTTCTAGAATACCATTCGGGAATAAACCAGTAAYGGCAGCCAACTACCTTGGCTGCTTTCTTTATTTTTATATGTTGGGTGTATTTTTGGTGGAATAATGAGTTTACTCAAGAGGGAGTAAGCTAAACATAAAGAAAAGGTATGTTAAGGACAAAGGCAAAGGGAAATAGCAGGAGAAAGATGGTGAATACCAAGGGAAGTAGAGGGGAAGAGAACAGCATAAAGCAGAAGAAAATTTGGTCAAAATTACAGCAAGTTATTTCAATGTCCACAAAAACTAGGTTTGGCTGTCTTTTCCTGTTATCTCCCGTTAGCCCATATCGCGGAAGGAAGGCAAGAGTGCGGACAGGTCCCAGCGCCCGCAGGAAGGAAGCTAGGCTTCTCCTTGACCAACCTAGTTCAAAGAAACGAGTGTTTCTGGCTCCATACCCTTCCTTCAGTTCAGCTTCTCAGCCTTTCGCAGCTCCTTTTCTTCCCCCTTTGGTTTTTCTTTCTTTTTTTTCTTATCTCCCTTCAGTTAGAGCCTGTGGCTAAGAACAGCCTTTAATAACCCATCTTGACGGACAAATGAGGCCCTTGAATTCACTCCAGGGACCCTGTCCTTGCTCTCAGTGTACGTATTAAAGAGCGCCCGGACGCTGCTCTGGGTGCTCGGCAGCGTAGGCCATGGATCAGGTCCTCTTCCTTGCGGGCAGCTCAATTGATACTAAGCATCAAAGTCTGTTCTTCAGTAAGAGCTAATGATATTGTTCCTTTAAACCAAGGCTGGAGATTTTGTATCTGAGTTCAGGGACTCCTGGAATCCACAGATTTTTTTTTTTTTCCGGGAAGCTTTTAATTAGACCACTAGTGCTAGCAACCCATGCTTAGTTTGCTTGGTGGCAGTTGAACAGTAATTGTATTTATGGTTCATTTTGTTTGAATGCCAGTGACTCCRATGTTTTTGTAATGTCACAGGTGGGATTCAGCTCCAAAGTACAGGTTCAGCATCCTGCTAATGGGATAACCCCTTTGGCAGATACAGTTCCTGCCCTCTGCACCAGAGTTGAGAGCACGTAAAACTCTGGATGTGCTGTGGAAAAGAAGAGGGATGGTATGAGACAGAGGTCCAGGTGATGACCAAATCCTCCGTCTTATCCACTCAGCAACTGCAATTTAAATGTGAATCTATATAAACATTGAATCATACCCGTCAAATTGTTAGAGGAACGGAGGTATCGGTTGTACAAATGGGCACCAAAAGGTTGTTCAGGGCTCCTGGGAAGTCCAGCATGACGTAGGAAGCTCAAACGGCCAGGGAGATCCAAGTAGCTGCAATGTTAATGCTCGTGTTTTAGTGGTAGTTGGGACACGTGGAATGACATCTTTTCTTTTACAAGTGCCAGGGACAGTGGTTTTGGTAGGAAGTGCTGCAGAACAACACGTCTCCCGTTTCACAGATCGGTGCACCAAGGAGGAATAGGAGCAGGCTACTGCGAGGGAAGTAGGGCGGATGAATTAGATCTTCATTTAGTTTCTCTTGAGCCGCAGTGACTGAACTTCAATGCTTTTTAATTGCATTCCTTACCTGCTTGGTGAGAGGGGCCGGTTTAAACCCCAAATGCCTGAGCAGCCGGGGCTCATTCACTCCAATGTGAACACCGTCTCCTTCGATTCCCCGCTTGCCTCTCGCTGCTCTTACAATATTTGCCTTGCGCCGATTGCCCCTGCTAATTGCCATCCGTCCAGCCCTGCACGTGGAAAAGCCATTTTAGTTGCACGAGTTAATGCTTTTAAGTCGTCTCGGCTTTGCTGACTCACTGGCCAACCTTGAAAAATCACAGCAGTGCAAACATCGCAGTGCCATCAGAGGACTAGCGGGTTGCGCCGGGGACTCTCGTACTGATTAGTGTCGGGGTTTTTTTCGCAGTTGAAAGAGCTATTGTGTTTAAGGCCAGGAGATTTAGCATTAGGAGTAATTAAAAACCGAGGCTGCTGCCTTTATTTTTTTTTTAAATATGAAGGGCCCCGGGAGTTGCTGTAGTCATTAGAAAATCCTATTCTCGCGCTAAGCTCGGCCTTATAAGCGGTTCTGTTGTTGGCTTGCCTGAATGTAAAGCAGGGTCTTGTTGAGGGTAGATGCTGAGAGGGGGGGAAAATATAATAGAGATGGGGGGAGGAATAGCATGTGTGTTTGGGGGAAGATCTTTAGCGGCTGCGTGGTTGCTTTGTAATGTGTCCTTAGCAACTGGATTTCGACTCTGACGGGAAAAATAGATGGTGGGAAAGCATTCAGGGAAAGTGGGTCACATTTGATCCATGACCTAAAAGGAAAAGCAGGGGGAGGAATCAGCTCAAATCATTAATGAGGTGAAAACTTTTCCCTCCAAGGCTCGTTCGTTAAACTGGGCTACACCGCTGTCCCGGTCTCATGGCTGCACCACAGAAAATACAGCTCCAGCTCTCGAACACAGCAATTGCTTGGTGGCTTTAAAAAGAAAGGAAGGTGAAACAAAAAGAAAAGAGTTGTTTGTTTTAGATACGCTCAAGCAGCGCCATGATCCAACGTGACAGCTCGGCCGTCCTCGCGGTCCAGGAGAGCGCGGAGCGTCGCCGCGCTGCCCGTTCCCGCAAGCGAGGGCCCTGCCGGCGCACCGCGAGGGCGAGAGCTCTGCGAAAGCCGCAGCCCTGCGTCCACCGCGCTTCCCCTTTCCGCCAACCGCCGCCCCRGGCGAGCAAAAGTCGCCAGCGGTGACTGGGACTCGGTGACTCCTCGAGGACGCGCGGTTTGATGTAGGCRGCGGTGGCCCGGCCACGGCGCTCCGAGGCGGGATGCCTTTGCGGGCTCCCAGCTCCCTGTGCCTCCGCRGGAAAGCTTGCTGCAATCCGTTTCCTTTTCCTTACGTAGGCTCTGAAATATTCAGGAGTGCACAGTCAGGGCTGATTTCTCCATCTGTTAAATATACAAGTATATTGCATACATTATATTTGTTAATCCCTGTTGTTCATAAGAATACCCTGGGCGATTAGAATTTATTAATTTGTTTTGTGTATAAACTAGTATTACTTTTCTTATCCGAGCTACTTTTCTTATACCAGTCAAACGCTGTATAGCTGCTTGTGTTTCAATGTAGCTTTAATTAGCGTCGCAGCCTAGTGCAGCACTGAATTAAATAACAACGGATCGCAAAGGAGGTACGGGATAAGTGACTGAAAAGATTGAGTAACGCGAGGTGTAAGCCAGCGTGTCAGATCTGTGTTCCCTTCCACTTTGAACCTTCCTGGAATATGTTCCCATTTTTCTAGAAAACTCTTGATTATTCTTTCCCAAATCCTCTATCCATTTTCAGTAAAACATTAACTGTTTCATTAGTTCATCAACAAACTATGTGTGTTGACATGCAGTCTAATCACAAAAAGGCAGAACAACAGAAAAGTCAAGATGCGTTCAAAATGTTGGGCTATTTTATGAAGATACTTAGTAGAAAACAATAGATCTACAATTTATGACTCTGTGGGATTAGTGAACTTACACCTGACTTCCTTCCCCATCCCTCTTTTTTTTTTCCCCCCTTAACCACCTTTTAAAATAGTCTGGGAGTGCAGCATGTTTCCTAACGTGTGAATATAGTAGGAAAACATCTGGGTTTGCTAATAAAGTTATGTCTGCTACTTAAAAAGCAGCCAGCGTTTTTGGGGCCTTGGAGATGCTCCTGCAATGCAAACAATAATGGTGGCTTTGGAAAGTGCTTCGCTCCTGCTGTATTGCTCAATTTTCAAATCCTGCTCTTAAAAGATAAATCAGAATTGCACGAACTTAAAAGAAAAAGCATAACATGAAAGCTTTTTGGCCTTTAATAATATAACAGTTCAACATTTACATAGTGCTTTCCCACGACTGTTTCGGAGCACTTCATAGAGACGGGAACGCAGTGTTCCGAGTCAAAAAGGAGGGGAATAAGCAAAGCAAAGGGAAGAGTCTCGTGAAAGCGAGTGTGGCAGAAAAAACAGCTGCTTCATTTCCTGATCCTCTGCTCTTACCAGGAGAAACGCTTCCTCGCTTTGGCCATCTCTCAGGTCTCATCTTCTCTGCAGGATGGTTCTATCAAACCTCTCTTAGGAGAGGCTTCACCTTTATTTCCCCATATCTCTTATTTACAGTGATGAGCCCAGCAGGTTCAGGCCTCAAATCATTAGAAGAAATGTTCATGTATAGAAGTCCCTTCTCCAGTAGTAGGACTGTGTGTCCTCTGTCAAGCAACTGAGGCCTGAGAGCTTCAGATGGGTATTTTTTATTGCCCCTGCCCTGATCCTCGAGCGCCCTGGGGCAGGTTTCTTCCCTTTCTCCATCTGCTCAGTGAAGGTGCCGGTGACCGTATGGCGAGGGGTTATACGAAAAAGCAGTTGGAAGAGGGCTGGAGATCTTAGAGGAACCACATGGTGTTACTAATCCACCAGCTTTCCAAAAACTTGTCATCGCAAATAAGAGTTTTCCACTTTCAGGGGGAGGAGGGAAAGAGAAAAAAGACGGAAAGAAATTAACCCTGTGGTGTGATGACAGAGATTTCTATAAATCACCCTGTGGCTCACGCTGGCGTTAACAGCTAGCCAAACCTGAGATGGCCGAGCTTCTGCTGCTTAGGAACRTACCAGGAGCTTAAAAATACCCACAAATAAACTTTTTTGATTGCATAAGGCTAATTAAGTTAATAGGCTTCATTCTTCATGTGACGGTCAAAGGGATGTGGATGGTATTCCCATTTTTCCCCCCGTCTCCTTTCAAATGTCTTCTGGAAAGCTGCCAGCCCATCCGCCAAGACCTGGCTTCTTTCTCGGTTGGGAATAAATGCTCCATGGGAAACAATAACCCACCACAATAAGCTTTTGTCCAAAAGGTACAATTAGAAACTTACCTCATCTTTGTAAATTCTTCCTGCTGCAAGTATTTACTCTGACCTTAAATACGCAATTTTTGTCAACTTTTCAAAATGTGTTTTGGCGTCGATTTGGCAAGTGGCTTGAAAATGGCTCTCTTGTGATGTTTGCTGACTGCTACATTTGTGCAGAGCAGCGTGGAAGCTCTCGGCTGGGAGACGGAGGTCTATCTTGGAAGTCAAAAGTGTCTCCATAAATGACTGCCGTATGATTTTGGAAGAGCGTTAGGGTGTGTTTTTGTTGGCATTTGTCGCGGTATGTTTATTAGGAAAATTTAAATCAGTTTTTCTGCGGTTTTTCATTTCTTTGAGCAATCTCTTTAAAGGAGGAGTTGCTCCCTTCCAAATTTGATGTCTTTGTTTATTTTCTTGTAAGCATCAAAATAGCATTGTAACCACGTAATCGAGGAGAGCAAAAGAACTTAATTGCGGTATTACAGCACATGCAAGAAACTAAATAAAATCTTGTACAGTAACTGCAGGTCACCTTAGTGGCTGAGATTCTCTGATGACTAGTTGTGTGCCAGCGCTATTTAACATTTTGCACAACCACCATCTCTTCAGATGTAAAAGTATAAATGATGGCAACATACAAGTGAAAGCGAAGCCTTTTTTGAGGCGTTTGGAACGCACATTGCAATGGAGTTCAGAGGTTTCAGCAAGTGTGACACATGCAACTGCAAACACTATAGGGAAACTATCTGGCTATGAAGCCGGAATGTGAAGCAATTTTTAATGAAAAAAATACTGTGCGTGCTGGATGGAAGCTCTTTCCCTGTGCGCAGAGAAACAGGTCGCGCTGTCTCCGATAGAGATGCTCCAGAGAGCTGAGGCTGGACTGAGGCTTCATGGTGGGACCTCATCCCACCACCACTGGACACTAGCAGTAGCATGTAAGAACTGCCAACCAAATTTGAAATCAAGGTCCAGCTTAACCCATAGTTGTGTTTTCCATGAAATTGGTAGATGTACTCATGCTGTAACATAGGGAGGGAGGTTCCAAAAGCACCAGAGTGAGTTGAAAGTACATTGAAAATCATTGGGACTGTACCTCTAATAAGGTGCCTGGATTTTTCTAGTTTGTAGTATTGAGGTGTAGTTAGATAAGATTACAAAAAGGAAAAATTTTGGATTTTTTTGTTTTTAAACTTCCCTGTAACTTGACTTGAAAAAAAACCTCTGTTGACTTTGTTTTTGCTATTGAGCAATCTGCTCAGAACTGAGGTCTGCTCTACACAAAGCCTGGGTGCTCTTCCAATTCCCGTTTCCGCCTTCAAAACTGGCCAGACAATGAAATGCTCCATGCTCCTCTCGGAAGACCTGGGAAGTGTTTCCTAGGCAACAGGCGTGTTTTCCTTCCCTGAACAGGCCGGATTGAGGAGGAGCAGAGATGCTCCGCGGAGGCACTAGCGGCGCGCGTTGGGTTTGTGGGTATGCGGTTGGGGTTCCCACGGAGGGCTGCATCTTTCTGACAGCTCGCCACAGCCGGGCCATCGTAAAGCCGGCTGGAGAGCACCTTGCGAAACGGGTCCTTCCACGTCACGTTGTAGGGAAGCAAGCATAGCACGRCGCAAGAGCGCGGCGCCCGTGTCGGCACAGCGAGCTCTCGGGCGCGAGAGCAGCGAGCAAAAATTTCAGAAGGAATCAAGCAACACCTCTTCCGTGTGTCAGGATTTCATCGTTTCACACGGACGGCGTGTGTCATTATGTGCTGCGCATCGTCTGTAGGCACAAATTCATTTTCATTTTTTAATATTGTCTTTCCCTGTTGTCGGGATTTCTTTTTCTTCTTTTTCCGGACAGGTTATACATATGCTAATAGAAATATGCCTATTATTTGAAGCGTAGTTCTGCTTGTCAATGAAGCTTCATTAACACCGTTATCACTGCCTGACATTTATCTTATAATTTTTGAGAGTTGACTGTTACATCTCCATGGAAACCCAAATTGCAATTGAAACAAGTGAGATAATAAAGGCATCCGTAGAGGATTGACAGTGTGCAAGCCCACAGTGTTTGCAGGCTACATTTGTTTATAGTTCCTTAGATGAATCTATTGCAGCAGAGGGTTTTATTACCTGTCTCCTATCTTTCTGCGACTGCTGCTATCGCAGGGTTTAGAACAACGCTTTTTTTTCTTTATTTTGCTTTTTAATTAGAGCAATAAATTTTATTGGACTCCTCAGGAGAGGTTAGAGCATTGAAGATGTAAATTCCAGTGTGATTTTCTTTTTTTTTTTTCTTTTGGACAAAACATGAAGGTTTTTTATAGACGATTTTGGCAATATATGCACTGCTGCATTCTTAGCTTGATTTGGGGGTTTGTCTGAAACAGCAAAACCTTACGATTGCTGAYGCCTTTTGGTTTGCTGACTCTCAGTATGCAAGAAAGATGTTGGGTTTCTTTCTGTACCTAAGGACTTGAGCTCTTTAAGTTCATGACTCTAAATCAATTTAGATGGTGCCTCAAAGCATAGAGTCATGAAACTGGAGTGGGTCCAGAGTGAATTAATCTGAAATTAATTTGATTTTGAAAGGCTCCATCTGGCTGTGTTTGGAAAAGGCATTTAGACAGATATATAAACAAATGATCATCTGTATTCTACATGCCAGATGTGGTGTCAAAAAAATGAAGAAATGGCTTAAAAAAAAAATCAGCTGAGGGGGATTTTGCTGTAATGATGCTCAACTTCTTAAAACCGCAACTGCATCATCCTGTGGACAGCAATCCTTTTTCATGTTCAGGTTTGCAAAAGAGGGGGAGCAAGAGGGAGCCCGATAGGACTTTCTTTTTTTCTTTTAAGTAAGAAAATTGAATGTTACAGCTTGCTTTAATTGTCGATTTCAGATTTCACATAAATAAGCGCAGCTAAATGCAGTTGCCCATATATCCTCTATACGAGCAGTGCCGCGATCTGCCGTTCCTGTTTCAAGGTAGCTGTTTAGGTGAAGCAGCCGTGTCGGACGTGGGCCATCAGCGTCCCTCTCTTCCAACATATGCTCGCAGACCCTATTAAAGTAGCGCCGTGCACTACGTAAAGTGCACCGGTGCGAGCGTGTGTGCATGTGTGTTGGTGCCAGTCTTGAAATACGTTGGATTTGTGGAGTCCTTCCTGCAAAACCCTGGCAAACCTCAGAAGAACATGCAAGCTAAATACCAGCCTGGATGTAAAACTTGCAGAAATGGTCCCATCRTTAATTAGGCCATTTAAAAAAATTCATTTTTAAGCCGTCCTGTCTGGCTTTGAAGTTTTTTAGAGCAACGGAAGAAGGGAATTGAGTAACAACTTAGTAAATTTTAGCACTAAGTGTTTAGAGCGGAGAGAGAGAGACTGAGGTTGTTGACAAGAAAACAGATGGTCCTATGTGACTTGAATTTTAAAAGCCTGGTACTATTCTAATTCGGTTGTTGACATGGCACAACTGTATAAGCATTTGGGTGTAATCAAATACTTTTTTTTTTTTTTAAAGGTAATACCGAAAAATGTTTCCTGCCACAGAGAAGGAAGTTAGCTTCATTGTGAATGTGTCTAATCAGTAAAGCAAGGCATTAATAATCCACGGCATTAATGCTGAGCAGCCAGCTCCTGGAGACTCAGCTTCATGTGCAAAATTATGTCAATCAGGGCTCCCAAGCTCTCCTGTAATTGGGCAGGTACAGGAGCACTCTCTCATGTTACCGTCTCATCTACAGTGATGCCAGGAGGCCCCTTTGCAATTCGAGCCCCTTTAGGACATACCGTGAAAGGACAGCCTCTGCCCCAGCCAGTCTGCAGCGCCAAGGGGAGAAGGTGGCCAGGAGTAAAATAGAAGTTGAGCCGTTAGTCGCAGGYGTTGCTCACTAGCTAGGTGCGGTGACCTGCCAGGGCTCTCTTCTTGCCATAGCAGAGATTAGTTTAGAAATGGAAAAAAAAGATAAATGAGAAGCCTTTGTTAATGCTGGACTCTCCAGGTCAAAACCAGCTGGGCAGATGCCCATCGGTGAGCTGGCCTGCAGGAAACAGCTATCTAAAAATTGTGACTTTGGCATTTAGTGGTAGCATCTAAACTCTTGTTACTTTTCTCCTGCTGCAAAGAGCTGGAAATAAGCCTATTTTATACCTGAAGGAGACAGACCCCAGGAGGGTTTGATGTACGGTACAAATTCAGCAAAATGACTTCTTGCTGGTTGCTTGGAGAACCTCATCTAGAGCCTTGATCTGGCTAGGACCCGAAGCCTCCAGGAAGGCCTAGAAGAGCAACGCCATGAGTTCATACGCAGCCTCTCAGTGCAGATTTCCAAGCGCTTCTTTTAATCATTCTTGTCTTGTATCCTTAGAAATCCGTGATCCCCATCCTTACTTGAACAAGAACGGGATCAAAGCCAAGAACGGAAGGATTGGGGCAGATTTTACTTTTTTCAACTCTTAAGGGATTCAGCCGCTATTAGTTTCGGTTTAGTAAAATCTACAGGCCAGGGTTTTAAAAGGATATTGGATAGGCAGATCCTTAAAGGTATTGAAAATAGGCCGTTATAAGTTTTCTCAGCTTAAACAAAAATATAGCGCTCAGTTCAGACCAGTACAGATGGTCAGTTTAATTGTTTGCTTCCACTACTGGATGAACTAGCAATGATATTTTAATTGGTTTTCAAAATAGAGGGCTTTAAAAGAAACCCTCTGTTTGCATTCGCTTGTGCACAGAGTCTTTCCCTTGTTTATTTGTATAGCGCGTGTGTGTGTAGAAGGAATAAATACAGGATTATATATTGTGTGAGTTACTTCACTTTTGTCTGTGTACAGCATGGATACATCATTATTGCGTGTCCTAAAGAATAATTTCCTTGTAAAATAGGCACATATATCAGCTGTAAGAGTTGAGAACAGTTTGAAGCCACCACACTGGATATCTTTGGGTTTATTTTTTAAGATTTATTTGAAAGTAAGGCTTTTCCAAAGGTACGATGCAGCGGACGTACAATGCTTTTGCAAAGTTACCGTTGCTTGACTGTGCAGTTCTGAGAAGAATTCGTGCCAAAAGCATTAGAATGAAGTCATTTGGTAGTTTCGAACACAGATGCACAGGGAATTGAGTGTGAAACCCTGGCCTTGAATGAGCCTGTGTGCAAGGGAGGGCTGGAGGGGGCRCAGCGCCCGCAAGCCGAAGCCCCTCCTGGGTGCCCAGGGCTCATTTTAGGAAGGCGGGAAGCCTCCGTGCAAAGCAGTATGTGCGCTCTAACGTGCACGACAGGCGGAAAAGGTAAATTGCATTTTAACGTAGCTATTATTGTGATTTCCTTTTGTGCCCTTGATTTCTTCCTGTAATACTAATGAGGAATCTGCATCGAGATCTCTCGAGAGTAACGGGGTTTATGTCAGGTATGCTCGTCTCTCTTCTGATGCTTTGCTAATACGTGTTTGGTTCGGCGCTTTTCCCAGTTCATGCTGGGTTCAGTGTCATGTGCTCCGTCCTGCCTGCTTGAAAGACCTCTTCCCTCTGCTTCGCTTTCGCCCGATCCAAATTTATTACCCAACAGAACATTTTTTTCAAGGTAGGAAAATTAATTTTTCCCAGATTTTCAAATCCGTCCTCCCCTGTGACAGGATGCTGCTTCTTTACCCTCCTTAAAACTCGCATTTAAGGTCTTAAAAGTGAGCACATGTACTAAATTTGGAATTAGTCCAGAAACAAGCAATTCCCCTCTTGTAGCAATGGTTTAGCTTGATTTGTACAGTGTAATACAGGGAGAGAGTTAGCAAAGCTGAACTGGCAGCTAAACACCGACCCCACCAGAAAAACGCCTGTGAGTTTTGAATTGTTTCTCAGGGCACTAGGAGAGATTCCCTTGTCTTGAAGCCACAGTGGGTTTTTACAGATAATTTCTGTGGATGCAGAGGCAGTACAAGAAGAAACCTCGTTGCGTTTAGCGTGCAGCGCTTACGCTGGCACTTATTAGCTATCAACAAGAATAAAATCTCAGCATTGGATGTCGGGTTTTAAAAGCCATCGGAATTGTTAACGGAGTTAACGTGCACGGATGCGTGCAAGTGCTGTTGCTCTCTGCTGGATGGATGAAGAATTGCTCGGCTCTTTGTTACCAGCTTAATGGGTCGGTAAGGGTAAGGGAGAGGGTTTGGGGCGCTGAGAGTTTAGGTGTCCCCCCTAGAACTGGCCTCCAAGTGTTGCACAGTCCCAGCTTTGCAAATCTTCCAGCTATTGACTTGTCACGCGTGCATACGGGTGCAACCTGGAGAAAATTATTCTGCGTACGTTACCGCATGCGTGGGACCAAAAGTCCTGCTGTATGCTGCTGCCTTAATTGGGCCTGACGTCAGCTCCATCCAACAGCTGCTGTCATGGATATGTGTTACTTAATAATAATAACCATTATTATTATTATTATTATTATTATTATTAGAAATGAGTGCTTTATAGTTCTGTCAAAGGCAGTACAGCAGGAGCAGTTAATGCTTTATGAAACATCACCTTCTCTCTAAGCAGCTTTTGAGTGACTGCCCCGTGAACTGATGGGCCAGAAAGCTTCTGGAGATGCTTTTTTTTTTTCTCCAAAAGACAGAGACCCGGTCATTTACGGCTTAAAAATATGCTTCTGTTTTTTGTGAGAGGTTCTGGCCCGTGTATTGCTGGCCCAAATCCAGCGTAGGTAATTACGTTGTGTGGCTATAAATCCCGGCCCCCTGCCGCTTGCCGGTGGGGATGGTTTTGTTCTCCCCTTCCTGGCTCCAATGGCAGTGCGATAACGCTCCATGTCATTAAACAGCTGCCGTCTGTCACCTTCCGATGAAGTCATTCCTAGCCAAACAGTGAGTTTAGAAAGCCCTTTTCGGGTCCTTCCGGATAAAATTTGCTCGTAAAGCAGCAATTAGGCTTTTCCAGTGTGGTGAGGTGCCTGCTGGTTTGAGCCTCTTGAGAAGGGCATGAGGACTTGGAGTCCTCCAAACCAGTCTTGTCCCTTTTGTCGACTTGTGCGACCCTAAAAACAACTCCGCGGCTCAGCTGTAAATATTTACGGCTGTAAAGCTGTGATGCCCGTGAACATGCCTCTGCAGCGGGGTGGATTTAGTGGTCTGTGCCCTCGCAACCTGTTCTTTATCGTGTTGTTTTAGCTCTTAGAGGGAATTAAACACGCTCGGCAAAGGATGTACTTTTTAGGCTTAGAGCACAGAACACGAAAAAGGCAAATCTCCAGCGCAGTGATAAAAGAACTGAAATCGGGTGAGCGCTGCGAGAGGTATTAACCAAAATAGAACAGCCGGAGAGGTGCTGGCCAGCATTAAAAATAGACTTGAAAAATGGGTCTCGTGTAAACCCCTTTGGTCTCCATAACARCTAGGTTTCCACACCGGCCGTGTTATTAATGGAAAGCCACTTGGATTAGTACCAGAGATCCGAGCGCTGGCGAACTCGGGCGATCCCGCCACCAGTCCTGAAGCGACCCGGAGCCTTGCGGGAGCCGCGGCTGGGAACGGCGGCGCCGGCGCCTGCTCCCTCCTTCCCACGTTCCCGCTCAAACAGCAGGTCATCCCTGGCTCCTCCGAGAGCGGCCCCATCTGCCCGCCGTGCCGATGGCCCCGTGGTGAGGCTGTTAGCGGGCAAATCGGCACAAAGCACGAGAGAGCAGCCGGCGCCTCGGTGGCCTCRTCCCTGCCCTGGGGCTGGGCTCCCTGGTGGAGATGGCGCCTTGTCAGTGGAGGAGATGTGCTGGGTCCCCCCGAGTCCGACGGGCTAAATTGGCCCGGGAGGGAAGGGTTGCTGCAGTGCAGAGACAGCCAGCTACRTAATCTCATTTATTTTTTTAATATATGTCATCGCTTGGGTGCTGACAGTAATTGCCAGGGAATTCCACTCTCATTAGCGTCCCCTCGGCACCGCTGTGTGCTCCTGCTTTCACGAAATAGTCTTAAGCTTTCAAAAGTATTGCTTTGGCTCTTCCTGGAAAGTTTTGCTCCTAGGTTGGGTGGTTTGKTTTTTTTTGCCTTGTTATTTCCTGGCTGAAGCAAGAGGGGAAGGAAGGAGCCTCTTCCTCAGAGGCCCCGGGGGCCAGCAAAGATGAGCACCAAAAAATTTTGCAACACGTAGTGGCTAATAGGTTGGACTGTAGCACGATACCTGCCAGCGAGTGAAGATGAAGGTTGGGAGAGGAGAAGGGAAGTCGTCTTTAGCAGGAATTACTTGCTAAGGGATCAAAATAGGTGGCTGGATTTTGCGTTGACCTAAACAAGCTATGCASTAGCTAAATCGTACGGCAGGTGGGCTGTAGAGTGCACTTCAGGGATCAGATTAATAGAACTTATAACACTTTTTTTTTTCCTTTTTATCTCCCTGTTGTTTTATCCCCAGGCTCAGTTTGGGCGAGTTGGCCGTAGCTGCTGCCCGAGCCGGGTGACGCTGTTAGTGCCACAGCTGTTGCGGCGGTGATGGTCACGCACCGCTTGAACCCCGCCGCRGAGTGTGGGACCACTGCCCTGAGACGGGCGATCACTTCATTTGCCCTGGAGGCAAAAGAAATTGGGTTAGAAAGGAGGAAATTCAAGCTCTCTCAAGCTGTGCTCGCAGGAACAGGGCCGTCTCCGAGGTCTGAACCTGCCTGTCCCCCTCCCCAAAACGTTGGCAACTCAGAAAAACCCCTGTGTGAGTGGTGGAAAAGGATTATAAAGAAAAGCTTAAGTTATTCTTGGGGGGATTTTTTTGCAAATCTGCAGGAGTTCTGGGTTCACAGAGCTGCCAGTGGATAGCTGAAGTTACGCTGGGGAAGTTTTGATGGCTTGCCCAAGTCCATGCAGGAAGCGAGTGACAAAACGTGTCCTCCTCAGCCTTGCATCACAGCATAGAGAGCGGTTAACCATCTTTAGCCAATAAAGCATTTAAAGAATAAGGGCAATTTAATGCCACTCCAGTTCCACTGCAGGGAAGAAAGTGCTTAAGTATTTTCTTGCATTAGAATAGCTTTTGGCTTGCGCCTAAACCCTTAGCTCAAAACAGGAACTTAATGGTAGCTGAGTAATTAACCTGAGTAAACAGTTAGATGCGTTAGGTTTTGCGGTTTCCTAAAAGTTGTCTCGTTAGCAATGGAAATTGTGGTGCTCTTGGTACGCCTGGTGGTAAAGGGGGCTTGGGTCAAGGAAAAAGCCAAGGAATAAACTTGCTATTCTCTATTAAATATGATCTTTGCAGTAATTTGGGGCTAATGTAAGTAATTGTGTGTGGATATGTTAAACAAGGGATCCAAGGGAGAAAAGTGATGAAGGGCATAATTTAAAAATGAACTCATAATTCATTTTTTAATGTAAACAAAGTAGAGAATAAAGGAAAGGAAAAGCAAAGCTGATTTCTGAAGGGAAATAGCTGAATGAGTACAGGAGAAAGCCAGCGGATACACAGCTAAGTTTCTACCTCTTCTTGTCTTTGTGGATCCAAAACAGTGTGTGAGCATTTTCCTTGCTTATTTTAAGCTATGGGTTGGAATATATATATTTTATTTTGCTGCTGGTGAGATTCTTTAATGCACTTGGTTGTGCATAAACAAATAGGAGATTATGAAAGAAATAGTAGGGTAGTTTTCTAGAGGTATAAAGGTCATATAGATGCCTGCTACTCACTGAAAGTCTTGAACACTGCTCCTGTTGAGGATCATTCTTCAAGTCAGTCAGTCACTTGTTGTTTTGGGGGGCTTTTTTGTTTTGTTTTGGATTTTGATTTTTTTTTTAAGTGTTATGGATGGATGGAATATGCAGTTGTGAAGGCCAGGAGGAATCATGATGACATGTGTCATATGAACACCCCACCACTTACTGATGCTTCCACTTACCTTAGCTGAAAGGGAGCTTTAGGTGGGTGAACTTTAGCACTACATAGAGGTTCATCAGAGCCAAGCGTCTCTTCGGGGGCTGTCTACGTGAGGTAGCCTTGAGGATCAGGGCCTCTGTYTATTGTTTTCTTGCATTTGTCCTTCTCTGCCTCTTGTCATTGTGAGTATGGCCACAGTCTGGTACTTGAGTGGCAGCATTAGTGTGCTTGGGACCTATAAAGGATCTTCAAAATGAAGAGCAGGTCTACAGCAAGGTATTTATGCATGAAAGGTCTTAAGCAAATCCTTCGGTCTCTTGTTCAAAACTCCCACCAGAATCACCAAGAATTTTGTCTAATAAATGAGTGCGATATATCCCGTTGGCTGCTGGTCCCTGTTAGAGGCGCTTGACAAAAGTGATGATCAAACTTCTCAGAGTTGGTTTCAAATGTGCCTTTAATATAACTTTCTCCTCCCTACAGTAACTGGGGAAAGTGCAAAAGTTAATAGGGGCATATTAATATGCTGAGATGTATTATGCATGCAAGGAGATGAAAAAATAAGAAAACTAGATAATTTGTCTTTGCACAAGATACAGCCACAAGGCAGGGAAATTACACAGGGTTGTTTTGTTTTCTTGCCGTTGTCAGATTTTTTTTTTAACATGTAAAATATGAGTTTGAATGAGTTAAAATATGAGATTTCTGCCTTTCAAAGTCCTCCTGTGGGCATTCTCTCATGAAAAATTGTCAAACGAAGAATTTATAATTAAGGCTGAGTTTTTCAAAAGTAGCAGACAGCTCAGAGATGCCTGAATTTGGGGATGATCAACTTTCAACATTGCTGAAAACGGACCGTTTTCACCCTTCCCACAGCGGAAGGACAGGGGGAACATTCGAATGGTTGTGCTTCGTTCTTGCTTGAAACTGAAGCATCTAAAAAAAATCATTATTTATGGAATCCTTAGCCAAATAATTAGTCAAAATGATTGTCCTTAATTAGCAATAATGACATGAGGGTTTTTTCATTTTTACTTTTGTTCATTCTTTAAAATGGCTGGTTTTTCTTACAAGAGTACAACTCTTCCTACATCCTAATATGCCATTTTTCTCCCAGAGCAGGTTATTTTTTGTCACTAAGTACTTTCCCCCCTGCCAAAGTGGATAGTTGCTTTGAACTTAAATACACATCTGGAGATCAGATAGGGTAGCAATTTACAGGGTGTGAAAACTCTGAAGCATTTAGTATTCTTTGCATGGAGCAAAAGCAGCAAAACTTTTTGAAGTTGCGTTTTTCTCTTTCTGTGCAAAGTAGGCAATTTTGCCGCTGCCTTCTCCTCTTGAATTGTGCTTCTTGTGCCCGGGTGCAGTAAACAATGTGCTTTAAACTGGACCTCTCCAGACTGCTTTCCCTTTTGAAAGAGCGTAGGCAACTAATYGGCAGTGGCCAGCCGCGGAGCCGGAGCGTTTTCCATTCTAGGCAGTATCGTACTAATTTGATGCACACATGGATGCTTCACACAATCTGCAAATTCATCGCTGGCATCTTGCGTTAGTCATCTGACAGATTGCCAAGTGTTTCATATTCCTTTCATGTGACTTTATTACAAAACACGCGCGCACACACACCCCATCGCTGCCTTATTTCTGCCAGTAGCTGGTTTAGGGAGAATTCACTGCGGTTCTGTTTACAGCAGCCATGGAGAGAAATCTTCACTTATTTGCAACTGCCGTCTGCTTTAAGATGCAAAAGTACCAGTTTGCGGTGTGCAGCACTCTTCTTATATAATGCCATTAAGCAGCAGCCTGCAGAGAAAACCAGACTCGATGAAAAATGTAATCGCGTTGGGGTTTTTTGTTCGTAGTACTTATGCTATTAATTAAAACTCCAATTTTTTTTTTCTGCTTTGTGCCCATTGACATCATCTTCTGCATCTCGTGCACATTCAAACTGTGCGGTCTCTTAACTTGCCTTTTCTTTTTCGTCTCCTTTTCCACTCTCTAGTAACGGCACAGCTAACAAGATGAATGGAGCTTTGGATCATTCAGACCAACCAGACCCAGATGCCATTAAGATGTTTGTTGGACAGATTCCCCGTTCGTGGTCGGAAAAAGAGTTAAAAGAACTTTTTGAGCCTTACGGAGCTGTCTACCAGATTAATGTTCTCCGAGACAGAAGTCAGAACCCTCCCCAAAGTAAAGGTACGGTAGTTGTGCTCAATGTTTGCTTTCAGTTTTTGCTCGACGATCTTGCTTGCCTTCGGGATTTCCAAAGAGGTTTGCGCCCGGGCTGTCTGTTTTGAAGCAGACTGTGTTGAGCTATGCAGCCGCCCGAAGAGCAGAGACCTCCCAAATACCTATCGATTGCTGCCGTGCTCTTCTCTCGAAATTGCCGTTTCAATGTCTGCTATCTGGAAGTGAGCAGTCCAGCTGTGCAAAAAATAACAAAAGATTGCCATCCTTGTTTAAATTATTATTGCCAAGAGACGCGGAAACCTGAGCGGTCACTTTCCTGGGATTAGCTCATGAAAAACATAATTTTCGACTTCCTTTCGTTTCCTCTCTTTACCCTGCAGGTGGGAATAATTTTCAGGATACAGACGGGGAGAAAGGATAGTGCTGGGGCTCTTGCTACGTCATTGCTCCAGAGGCAATACAAAATTTAAAAAGAGAGTGGCCCTGCCTTTTTCTCCAAAATCTGATTTTTGTAGTCTCATTAAGGACTGATATTTTTCTAAAAGAGAGGCTTCTTCCCCTCCTGCATTTTTCAAGTACATGTTAAGTCTTTATCCTGAACTATATTGCTTTGTTTAACTATATATACATATTTAGGTATGTTAGAATTTTATGCATTGTAGCATGCAAGTATAATGTATGCTTATTTGTAGATTTAAAGTGAATATTTTGCTCCACAAAATGCTTTTTTTCTCCTGAAATAGTTGTGTATTTTCATTTGCACTTTCAGATCTTTAGGATTTGTATATTAAATTGTTGCTAGCATTACAAATAATGAGCGCAGCTCTGAGGCATGTCTAGATGCGCATGTGTGCCTGGTCATAAGGTTACTAGATATTTATTCATGCTGCATCCACTCCTACCACTGCTTCTGAAACCCTTTAAAGCACACGTGCTATGGTGAATGGCATTGAAAGATTTTGTGGGCCAGCAGCTGACTAATAGTGCAAAACAGCACTCTCCGGAGATTTCCAGTGCCCTGCGAGGTGATTTTATCCTTGAGTCACACTGCATGACTTTGGGTGCTCCTCTGGTTTTGTGCAAAATGCTGCCAAGACTCAGAATTTACTCCCCTGCCTGGTGTTGAGGGTCCTCTCAGTGGCCTCCTCTTTGCTGCCCCAATTTAAGCTTTTTTTTTGGCTTTGCACACTTTTAGCTCCTTTTGGTTTGCTTACCTAAATTGCTTCACGTTAAAAAAAAAAATGGATCTTTTATTTGGCATCTGGGAAGGGTTTATATCACCATCCCCTCCCGCTGATCACATCCCCATACTAGACTGCTCTCTTCCATTGGAACTTAGGAAACCAAAGGTATTTTTTTCTTGCAGTTTTTCAGTTCTGCTTCCAACCCCCTCTGTTCCCTGGAAAAGATGATGCATCTTAGCATGTAGACCTCTACTCCTGTGCCCTCACCATGGGACTTTTTTCTTTTCAAGCTGGAGAGAAGACAGTATTAAAAGGTCAGGCATGGGATTTTCTGCAGTCCAGGCTGCTATGGATGAGCAAGCTCCTCCTTAGTTTAAACCACCAAAATGCTGACCTTTGAGGCTCGTCCATTTGGAAAAGGCTGATTCCTGGGCCACAGAAATACTTTCCCACTAAGCAGTAAATGAAGTGAGAATGATATTGTGGTTAGACAGAAGAAACTCATTGATTCCCGTCTCTGTGGTGTTTCCCAAAATACTGTACCTGTCTGCCAGGCAGCTTGACGGCACGAGGATTAAGCACAGGTCATGCAAATCGTTGTCGACTAATTATGAAGGCATGTAGTTCCCATATTCAATATTCTTTTTGCATGCTGTTTTTTTCTTTTCTTATTGCTTGGGCTTTTTTCCGCCAAGCAGAGATGATGCTTTTATGTGACTCCAGTCTTTATATGTTTTAATGAGTAAATGAAATTAATCCTTAAGAGAGCCAGAGCAACCTTCAGACTTATATTTCCCTGACTCAGCAGCAAGCTCCTCTCTTGGAGGAGCCTCAACCTTTTCCCTTGGAAACCTCAGAGGAGCGTGTCTCCACGCTTGCTCTCCCCTTCCTTCTGGCCCAGTCTGCCAGCGAGGTTGCCAGATATAGAAACCTCCAGAGTTTTCTCCTGACTAGGAGCGATCTTTGCTTTCTTCATCCAGTAGGAATCTTTACTTTCTTAATCCAAAGGAATCTCTGTGAGAGTTTTTTTAGAGCCTGCTATAAACAAGCAAGCAAAAAAATTGCCCTGATGAATGTTTTGTTGTCATCAAGGATGCATGAGGAATACTTTGTGCTCTCCAAATGGGATTTATTAACAAAGATATGGGATTTATTATCAAAGCTGAGCTTTGACTTTTGCTTAGGAGATGTGGTCTAATGCTGTGCTCTCCTTATGAACTCTCCTTATACACCCTCATGATGAACCCAACCACTTTCCTTCCTTTGGGCTGGATGGACCGGAGTGATCCCAGGCAGTTTGCTGTCTGCTGTCCCTCAGCATCTCCCAGCCTTTTGTGCAACATTGCGTCTAGTATGGGTAGTCTGCAGTCGGCTGGCAGTGGGAAAGGTCCGTTCTTTCTTCATTGCGTGACCGTGGCCGTGGGTCATGTTTGTAGCAGAGTCACCGGCCGATATTACCCGGAAATTTTTCTGAGCATTTTGCAAGCCCAGAGTTGCAATGGTGAATGTGCAACTTCGAGTTACTGCGCATGTGTGTTGGGGGGCAGGTTAGTTTGTTTGGTTTTTTTGAAGAAGAGCATTTTGATTTGCAAAAGATTTCTCTCTTTTTAGGCAAGGGCTGGGTAGTTCTGTTAGCTGGGCCAAAGGGGCCGCTCCAGTTTGGACAGAATTTTTCTCTGACGAGCTGTTTATGAAGCTCCAATCCGAGTCGCCCGCAATTCTGTCAAGAGTAGCCATCGGCTGGCTCCCGCGCTCCTCTGCTGGCGTTAAGACCGCCTGTCCTTCCCCCCAACTACAGACGGCCTCGTTGAGTTGTCTCCTACTTTCTTGCATTACTTGCCAGCTCCGCAGAGCTGAACTTGGAGCAAGCCAGGCAGATGGAAAGCCAAGTTTTACTCACTTTGGAAAAATACCTGTTTCTTCCGTTAAAGTCCACTGCAGCTCTCGCTATCTAAAATAAAGAGGAGCCATTTCCCTAAGTCTTGCATGGAAATAGCATTGCTATTGTGAATATCGAGCTCAGCTTCGGGGATCCTCCGTGCACATAAATCCTGTCCTCTCCTGCCCTACATGCTCAGTCGCTGTGCGGCTTTGCTCAGTGGGTTTTACACCCCAGAAAAGGCTGCGTTTCGGTGAGCGATGGCTAGGCTATTCTCTGTAAGCAGAAATTGCGTCGTGCTTTCCAGAATGTGCAGCTCGGAAGGTTTTTCTGGATGCGCGAAGGAGCTCAGCAAGGTCATTTGGCTTTCGATAGCTGTCCCCTGTTGTTTTATAAGACCTTTCCTCCTTCTGCAACAGCAGAAATCCAGGAGATTAAGTAAACTGCATAAAAAATATTCACAGTAAATCCTGTAACACTGAAATAAATGGCACTTTCAGCTTCTGTGGGCCGAGGGAATTCAAAATCTAGGTGGATCGGCCATCTGGGTTCCCTGTCCAGTTTGTTCCCTTTATATAATTTATTATGGGCAGAGAGATGACTTATTCGGAGTTGTTGGTAGTGAGAGCTTCTGCAATACCCCGACACCCCGAAAGATTTCCCTGCCAACTTTGAGAGCTGAAGCAAACGGCCCAGGGCTCCGCCATCCCTCAGCCATGTAGGACCATCCTGGGCCAGATCCACAAGGTCCTTTTGGTCCCTGGCCCCGGTTTAGATCCATCTTAAATCCAGCAGGGATCAAGGCCCCCTAAAACAGCGCCGTGACCCTGGGTCCGCTTTGCTGCCGCGGGAGTCTCCGCTTTGGAAAGAAGGGGGAAGGCGCCCTTGCAACGGCACCCTCGGCGATCCCTCGCAGCCCCRTACAGGCCTGTTGTCAGATGAGGAGGAGGCTGCCGAGCATTGAGGGTGCCGCAGCCACTCGGGAGGTCGCGCTCTGCGCTCCTCCAAGCGGTCGCCATCAGCTGCGTTTTCCAGCTGCCGGAAATATTTTAGGGGCTCTTAGAAAGCCAGCACGCTGGCAGCCTGCTCCCTCCGCGCGCTCTGCACCCGCCGGGGCCGTGTTTCGAGTCCTCCTGTGCTTCCACTTAGACGTTGTTCAGCTTTCGAGACCTAATGAGTGGTGGCAGGACCACAAGCGCTGTGTGTGACCTGCAGGACCTGGGACCGCGGCCGTTAGGCGTGCGTGCTACAGACTGAATTTTAGTAATTACCACTGAGGGTTTTCCTGTTGCAATGTCAGGCTTGAAATCTTTCCTGCACGGAGTGAAAGAGGGCCCAGCGTTTTTTTTTTAACCAGCTACTGCTGTATAGAGTATCAGATGACAACGTGACAAAAAGCAGACCTGGCTGTTAGATACGAGCACAGCGGGGAGGGAGAGAGAATGATAACGTTGAGTTTCCACCCTTCAGCTTCCAACTTCAGGATGTTTAATTTTAAAGCAGAGCCTTAATTCTAGGAATTTACATGGGTTACAAGTAGTGTTCGAAAATACGTTACAGGTGCGAGCTGATTTTGACAACAGGTAATTCTTATTCGGCAAATCTTGCAAGGTTTCTCCRAAGGTGGACAGGTGTGAAATTGTGTCTGTAATCAGCTTGGATTCCCCCGGGGCATTTGGCACGGTGTTGCACGGGAGGCTAATGCGTCCGGGCGCTGGTGAAGCAGAGCCAGGCCCGTTCTCGCCTGGAGACGGGAGCGGGTTAGATGATGGAGGGCAGATGAGAGCGGGGAGAGGTTACGGGTCAGGGGAGGAAAGGGGATGGTGATTGGAGAACCACAGCAGCTGCTATTGGAGATCGATACTTTTTCACTCTCTATGTAAATGGCTTTGGCAGAAAGAGCCACTGACTTGTTATCCAAGTTTTTGGATCGTGCAGACGGGACTGGATGGGCGAAAAGCCACCTTGATAACCTGGAGAAAACAATCCAATACCGAGTGATACAGCTGGGTAGAGCAAACCGTGAGCAAGAAGAGTAAATCTGAGTTTCGAGTGAACATAGATGTTGAATGAATGTATTTTGCAAAGCTTCGGGAGCAGGAGAGGATTTGAAGAGCGCACATCTCCTAAAAGCACTAATGTGGTGTTTTGTATCAATGTGGTCAAAAAGACGCGGAAAATGCAAAGCTGTACAAATGGGAGCATTGAATATAGCTTTCAAGGAAACATTGTGACACTTAAAGAAGGACTTTTTTTGATCATGTTTAAACTGCGGTTGCCGATATTTAGCACCATTCTGCAGAAAAGGGCAGAGGTCCAGAGAAGAGCAGCATGATTTTGTATGAAGTCAGGGAGGGTTAAGCTATGGTAAGAGGTCTAAGAAGGTTAGCTTGTAAAGGGCTTGAAGCACTGACTTACAAGAAAGCAAGAAGGGGAAGAGCTGTGGAAGAATACAGGACTGTACCTTGGTTTGGAAAGAAAAAGTTATAAGGGGCTGCGATTGAAGTTTCTGCAGTATGTCGAAGTGCATGCTGAAGACAGGAATAGATAGGCTCTTTCAATTAATATTAAACCCAGGGACTGCACAGAATAGACTTAAGATAAAGAAACAGTAGGCCAAAAAAGGGGGGGAAAAAAACTCTTCTTAAGTCAAATTTTCTTCATCCTCCACGAGCAGAGTAGAAAATGGCCTTCCAGAAAGAGAAAGAAGAAAAGTTCCCAAAGAAAGTTGCTGCTTCAATGCAGTATGTTGGAATAAGATGTCTGGTAGACGGAGCGGCACGTACTGTGGCTTCTGGCCGGGTCAGGCGGGTTTCCCGCGCAGGCGGGATGGGGCGCCGGGCACGGCTGCTCGTCGGCATCCAGCTTGGCGAGGAGCTGAGGTTTCTCCTGACCCCTGATATTTTTGCATACCTCTGAAGGGAGGGAGCAGCTGAGGAAAACATCCCGCGGCGGACCGGACTGCCCAAACCTGTTGTCCACATAAATCAGCCTCACTGTGTATTCTTGTCGTCGACCATGACAAGGAAGACAGCCGCTTTAATACGGAAAAGTATCGCAGCAAGCCCAACCTCATCAGACTGTGCAGGAGTCCAGGAAGGTCTTTGTGAAGATCCTCTAACAGGAGTGCTTTTTAAAGACAATTGCAAAAGAGGAATATTAGAGAAAGTTGGGGGAGATTGGGTAGAGAGTGGGTTTTGGTAATGATATTTTCAGTGCAAGATGTGAAACCTTCCTCTCCTTGTTTCCACAGTTCCTGTTTATGGCAGATCTCTGTGACTGACGGGAGCTGTAGCAAAATTAAGTTGTTGGGTTTTTTTAAGCGTCTTTTTGCTCCATGTTTTTTCCCCGCGTTGATCACAGGGGGATCTTGGTCCAGAAGTGGGGATCCCAGGTGCTGCTGCTGTGAGGAATTAGTACAAATGACAGCACACCTCTACGGGATTGAAGTAGTTGGCTCTGGGGCTTGTCTCTGTACAGAGTTTTGTAGCAGCTTAGCTATGATTTACAACTGTATATGAATTTTCAGAATTAAGCTAAGACTATGTGGGCACATTGCCAATTATATCTATGCTAAAGAAATGCGTAAACTTCAACTCCGTGAATCAGTTTACTTATCTTAGTAGAAAACCCATATGCAGACCAGCCATTAGAAGAGAAGGGCTTTTTACTCAGACTGTGGTTTTCTTAATAGATCTCTAATGTTCATGTCCAATAAACACTTGGGGTTATGTAGGTTATGTAGAAAAATGCCTGAGCTTTCACTTCCGGCACGAAGTAAATCCAACCTCTTTCTAAGTACCTTCAACCACTCCAGGAACACAGGTGAAAAATTGGATTCAAGTTTCCTGATACTTCAGCATAAACAAGAAATGCAAAAAGGAAGGCATATGTCCCTCTTCTTTTTTTTTTTAAATTCTTTTAAAATTCCTTTGCAGGCTAATGAATGAGAATTAGGAGGCTTAAACAATAGTTTCTTTCAGTCAAAGGCGGTGCTGGAAAAGAACATATTGCACAGTAGTCGAAAAAGGCAGGCAAATCTTTGCTATAATGCTGACTTCCTCAGTACACCAGCCAGCATTTACATATCGAATATTTTAGAACTTTACAAAAAAACCCAAATGTTTTTAAAATATAAATGGGTAATCTGGTTTTTGTAATGTCGGCATTACATCGGAAAGAGCACATAGAAAGGCRGTTAAAACAGCCTGAATGTTCAATAAAAGTGAAAAAAAAACAGCTAATCAAATTTCATTGTTGAATCTGAATAATACGCCAAACCTCTCAAATATATGATCTCCAAGGCAAAAAATGTAACCCATTGAAAAATTTAAGTCAAGTCATGCAAGCACTTGCACACAGGAGCTAATCAATGGGTATAATACTTAGACATGAAATTGCATACATGTTTAAGTATTCTCAAGATTGGTGCCTACATTTAAGAAATATACCTCTGTAATAATGCAAGATAATGTCAGTTTGAGATTTATGGTATCCAATTTCTTCAGCTGCATATTAAAGCTCCCATCAATGAGTTTCGATCTTTTTATGACAGTGTTGCGGCACTCAAATCCTTTCCCGTTCCAATTTTCTATTAAATGAATAAACATACAATATTTATCTGCTTATCACATAAACCATGATGTGTGTCTTTGTTAAAGAACAACAGCTTCCGAAAAAAAACTTTATTATAGAGTGTTTCTAATTCTATTCTATTC
>NW_020451204.1:5404102-5512489 GCF_003343035.1 Apteryx rowi
TTATAGGCGGCTTCCAAGTATCTAATGAAGGTGTGATTTTGGCCTGAGTAAGCATCATTTCTAGTTTGAGCAGAGCTGCCCTTGGTAACGGCGGGGACGCAGGTGAGCAGCCTGGGTACAAGTCCATCCGCCACCGATAGCGAGGGCAGAGGGATTCTGCACGATGATCCTGGCGTTATTTCCAATGCTGCTCTTAATGCACAGCTCTCCTGCTCGCATTATACAGAGACACCAGGATGAGATCCAGCGGGGTGTTTTGGGTGACTGTATACCTAAAAGCAGAAATGCAAATAAGCTATGTTAACGTATTCACGTCAGATAAGCGGAAAACTCAGATGCATGGGAACACAGGGATATAGCTGGAGAGATGCTTCAAGCCAGTGGTAAAGATACCCATGGTTTTCCCTGCTTCTTCTCTTATGTTTTAACCATTAAGGAGAAAACGTGTTATCTTGGATGTTTTTGCAGAATACTTTCTAATGTCAAAAATGGCATTCAAGTATGGGTTTGCTTTATGTTTGATATTATTTTATTTTTCTTTCGTATGCATTCTTGAAAAAGAAAATGCATGAAATCCGACAAAAAATTTCTTTGTTATTCTCCATTCACTGAAACAACCAAAATAAAAAAAGGCTTTGAAGAGCTCTTTTATGCAAATTGGGAGACAGCGGAGTAGTTTCTAAAGCAACTTTCTTTATTGTTGGCCAAATCAAGTGGCAAAAGATTTTATTAGCCTACGCAGCTAACATTTTAATGTTCCACATTTCGCTCCTGAACTTCACCCACCCTGGTTGCTGCACGCAGTTGACATTCTGTTGCACCCAGTAAAGCACATGCCATTCGAAGGAATTACAGGCTCCTCTTTGTTTTTGTGTTTTTGTTTTTCTGGAAAAAAGAAGGAGTAATTGCCCGTGTCAACTGATGTTCATTACAGGGAATTGTTCAGCTCTCTTAAAAAGGCAGTGATATCCCCCCTTCCTTCCCCCCCGCAAAAATTTTCAAGGTCTCAGTTCACAAAAGAGAAATCACCTTGTAAAGCAGGAGAATAACAGTCTGTGCTGCAAGAAGGGAGGGTGCAATATTCAGTGCGTCAAAGGTCAGAATTGCTTGCTATCTTAGAAAAAAAAGCAACTTGATAAATATTGAGAAAGGATGAGAAGCATTAATAGTGTTGTGGTCAGATGTGATTTTTGGGAACAAACTGTCTGGAAGAGAGAGGAGGGAGGCTTTTTTTCATACATTTGCATGTAACATTTATGCTTGAACACGCATTCGGTTGCAGCCGGCATGTACTATTCCTCTTTCTCCCTGGTTTCATGCTTGGTTTTGTGTTTAAGGGGGATATCGCAAAAGGTAACCTGGCATCATACTCCCATTCATTTGCACTGGCTTTAAATTTTGGAAAAACTCCCTTGAGATAGTCTTCCTCTTTGTCTTTCTGTAGGGAATTTACAGTACTTAGGTTTTGCACAGACTCCCTGTGATGCACTGTATGCAACAGCGGATCGGAAATGCAGTCGACCCTGTTGTGTGGCATTCATGTGCCATGGAGGAACCCAAAATTTGGGCTTCCAGTCCTGTCCACGTGCTCTTTGCATCCCTCATGGCTGGTTTTACAGATGCACTTAACAGATTGTACAAGATGCCTTATAAACAGACTGTTGACATGATCTTTGTCCTGCAACGCTACCAGCACAAATGAACGAGATGGATTGAGAGCGTGCCTGCTGCGAAAGCCTCGGAGCACAGACATTCGAATTTTGGACCCGGGTCCTCAACAAGAAGGGCTTTGTACGTCTTTGCTGAAGCAAAGATCTGTTCTTACTGTAAAAGGCTGAAATTTTAAATAAGATTTAAAAGAAAACAGCACAAAGATCGTTAGTGAGTAGGAGAAGGGGAATGTGCCTACATCAGCCTCTCTTTTTGTCATCCACCAGCCCTGCTCCTACGGTTGCCAAACCAAGCATGTCAAAGGAGACAACTTTCAAACTTGGGGTCGTTGATCACAGCATTACCACAACGCTTTGAAAAAGGGCTGTGGAGTGCAGCACTAAGGCTGTGATGACCAGCTTGTGGGACGTGCTGATCATAGAAGCTGACTCTCTGGAAAGGACAACAAGGGGGAGACTTAACACTTGGCTGTCTTTTTCTGGGCTACTCAAACAGGGAAAATTCCAATACTTAATGTCTTTCGTCATCCAGGACATGTAAAGAGGTCATCTTATGCTCTATATTTCCAATGTTAAGAAAACCAAGTACTGCTCATTTCATTTACTGAAGGAGCTAGCATGCACCCTTCTTCAAGATGCCTAGCTTAGATTTTAGCATATGGGGGAAAGGGGAGTGAACATTAAGATTTAGTTCAGCTGAGCTATTTTTGCAGGAATAGACCAGTCAGCGAATACTGATCACCTGCAGATGGCATAATAATGGTGTAAGCCTGCTTATATGTTTTATTAAATCAATTTACATGAAAATGGAGGTGTCTGGATTCTGCAAACAGCTGTTTCAGAGGAGCTCTGCTTAGGGAAGAGAGTATTTTAGCATTTTGAATAAATGTTGCTCTTCTGTTGCTCTTTTACATCCAACTGCTCTCTCACTAAAATTATTAGAAAAWTTTTCAGTTCGAAAGTATTGCTGATATTTTGGTAGTAACCTTGTCCAGCAGTCCAAACTTTGTGAACTATTGAGTGTTCATAATTTATGCACCTTGTGTTGACTTCATGATAAAGGAAGTGTTATGGGCAGGATGTAAAACTTGGAGGTGTCCATCTTGTTCAGCTTTAGTGAAGTGGTCCTGSTTAGGGTGAGTTTCAGTAAGAGAAGTGCTGTTTCATGGTAACCATGACCTGCATGGTTTTCTGGGTATGAGATATGATGGTTGGGAGAAGGTCCTTAGCAGGTCCTCCTTAGCAGGTCCATACTGCCTGTTGCTACTCACGACTGGGCCACTACAGCCTCGGTTGAGAGAGCTGGATTTCTAGGTCAGGCGAGAGATCTCCTTTCCAAGATGCAAGGGTCCCAGGTTTAGAAATTTGCCTTAATTGAAACAAGACCTGCTAGTTCATCCATCCCGTTATCTGCCAAAGCCATGATTGTTCCATTGAGTGCATTCCCAAATGTTTTGTCCAATTTTATTTGGAAGTGGACCATGGGATGCTGTTTCCACCTTTTTATTTTTTCCTGGAAGATTAAGCRTTTTATTATTGCCCCGCAAACACACACAGCTCTATCATTTTTTGGTATTTCGATCCCCCCACTTTGTTTACTTTCTGTTAGCTGTTTTATAATCCCTGTTCCGTGCTAATGCTGATGAATGTGAGGGATGCGTTTTCTGTCATGTAAAATAGTACTGGGGATAAACTCTGCCAAAGATTTTGGCTGACCCCCTCATCAGGCTTAGCTCAAGAATTAATTTGTCATTACCCAGGTACTATGCACTAAGCTTTATTGGCATAGAGGAGCTCCACATATCCTATGTTCTTTGGAAGGAAAAAAAGTGGTCATGTAATCACTGAGACAGTAAACAGTCATTTCCAATCTAGTAATATTTTATGTGAACTGGCACTGTATGTTGTATATCATCCATCTTGCTAATCCTTGTTCCACATTGCCTCCCACTTGAGGCCAAGGACATTACAGCTGTGCCAGAGAGTGGGTGGAAAAATAGCCTTATTATTAACCTAAGTTGAAAACATAATGGCTTTTTGAATGTCTTCATTCACAGATGCAGTCATACTAAAATATTAATACCCTTAAGTATAGAGAAACAGAACTTTCATTTAAAAATCCTTTGTGCGTGTGTTGCAGAAGTGAAGGCCTTAAAAAAGTGTGGCAAATGCCTTGTACCTTTTGTTTTATATTTTAACCTGTAATTTCCAATATTCTCTAATAAAGGGGCCAAAATGTTCTTCTGAGTAGATCTAGGGCAATTTTACTGCCATCACAAGCATTGTATCGTTGTAACAGAAAGTAGAGTTTCATCAGTCTTCTGTTTCTCTTAAAACACAACTAATAATCAGAGGGATGTTGAAACATGGCTATCGACATTTTAGTGTCCTGCTCAATCAGAGTTGCATTGATGCTGTCAGTGTTTGCTTCAGCCTGAGCCCCTGTGTGATCAGACATATTCAAGACGTGTTTTCTGGGAGCAACCACCAAAAAAAGTGGAGGGGGAACTGCAAGCCTCACGTGATCAGTCCTCATGACATCCCAGGATCCTTCACTTAGAGCAGAAATGAGGGAACCAGCAATGGAAACTTGGTGGATCTGCAGCAGATGTTGTCAGTGGAAAGCCACAGAAGAAGGAGATGATGCTGTTCCTCAGCTACCAGTTGCCAGACGGTAGAGCTGACTAGAGTGTAATACGCTGTGTTTCATGGTTGGCCTTTCCTGGGTCTCTAACTCACTCTGTGTCTTTCAAAGGAAGTTACAAATCTTTTACAAATGTCTTCGGGAGGTGTAAGAGTTGCTCTTGAATATTATTCAGGAAAAAAAAAATCCTGATTGTATTAATTTATGACTAGCATGTAAAAATGCATCCCCTTTCAGCAAGCAAAGAAGGATGCTAACCTACAGGGTATCGGGCTGTGTGTTGTAAATCAGCCTAATTGTTTTAGAGCTCAGAAGTGTTTCATCATTTCAAATTGGGCTCGTCTAATATTTAGTTCCACATTTTTGATAACTCTGCAGGACTAATCTGAAGCCTGCTGTTGCACATGAAAAGCTGGCTTTTGCCTTTCTTTCAAGACTGATGGAATGAGAGAAGGTTGACACGTAATCTCTTAGTTACCTCGATGTCAAAGCTCATGATATGCATTATGGTGAAAGTGTGCGATGTGCAGTTTCAGAAATAATTTTGCTATACATTAAGCTTTGTCTTGCATACAAAATGCAAGAGAGGGTAATGCTGCAGTTTGACAGAGGATTTGTAATTGCTTGGAAATATCTTGAAATTTGCTGTAATGAGGCTTAGCAGGAAATGACAAAAGAAATTAGTCCCAATCTTACCAGGAGCTCCCGCCAAGTAAATCCTTACTCCCCTGTCCCCCATCTTGTGCGGTGAAAGAAACCTCAGATTCTAGGATGCAGTTTTGCAGTTTCTCTGTTGATTCATTGAACTCTGTGGGTATGGGTAAGTTATCTCTTGGTGGGTAGGGGGGTAGTTTGGTTTGGTTTGGATTTTTTTGAAAACAGCAAGTAATGCTTGATCCTGGTAAGACCTAGTGACTGCAAAGCTCATTTCCCAGTCTGACCTCTAACCAACCATTCCTCAGTTCTCCTTCAGGAAAAAGCTTGCATAGTTTTTRCTTTACATAGCTATTTCAAGAGATAATAGCACGCTGACATTCTTCAATAAAGACAAGTGCACACTAACACTAAATAAAGGATGTTGCTACCAAAATATTATAGCAGTGCAGGTTGGTCTTCATGAGCAATGAACGCTGATGAAAAGAAAGAGACCTTGGTCAGGGGAGAAGCAGAAGCTGAAGAAAAAACACTGTACAAGGACAGTATTTGGATTTTTGYGGTGCAAAGTCGGGCTGCATCCAGCGCAATTAGACACATTCAGGATCTGCACGCTGTCGATGCCGGGAAACTCTGAACAGTTTCATCTCCTTTGCGAACAAGCTTGAGTCTGAGCCCTGCTGCCACTGCCTGCTCAAGGCCACCTTCGCCAGCCACAGGAGCCAGCCCGGAGACATTTAGGCGCTCGTTTTGTTCCTTTTCTCTATTTTTCCTTTTGCCTCTGATTAAATTGCCAGTCATCCGGCTCCTTTCTCTTCTTGCCTTGATAAGTTGCCAATCATTTCTTGCAGCCTTTACCTCTCTAAGCCAAATACTTCGCTCGTCATAACTTGGAAACAGGCTGCTCTAGATTTATTTTAAATCTTGAGCTGATTAAATGCTGCATCTGAGATAGAGATCTTTGGAGAGCCATCGGGTCTATACGGCATGGTGCTATCTTGTTTGGACTGCTGTGACGTGGTAGTAATTAGAGGACTTGTGTCCCATGGGTCACCCACCACGCTGTCGACGTTCCTTTCCCTTAATAGATATTGAATATTGGTGAATAGATATTTTTAATTAGCGCTCCAGATCATACATGGTTGCCAGCTGCAAGAAAGAAATATCAATAATATAATGATTTCTGGTGGAAATAATGCATTTATTCATATGATACCTGGGTTTTTACCACTTAGCCCTGCTTATCAGGCCATTTAAATAAAAATTACAAAGTAGTAGTGCTGTTTAGGAAGGGTCAGAGGAGGAATAGCAAGGCGAAATTAAGCAGAGCTAAATGTATTTACTGTGAATAGTGTCTTTAAAATTAATGTTTGTGAAATAGCTTTCTGGGGGAAATTGTGGGGATACTGATGTTGGGAAATCTCTAGATAGGATGAGATAAAACTTTGCAAGAACCATATGTGGAAGCCTAATCCCTCCCTCTTGGGGAGAGGTGAGCTTAGATGAATTTTCCTTTCTCTCCCAGTTTTCCATTTGTATTAAAACTGTTTTCCTATATTTGTAAGCTAACACTTTCCCTCAGTATCTGCATTTTATTAGTTCATTTCCCAGGCACAAGGAGAAGAGTGTCTGAATCGTCTGAGCTTTTCTCTCTCTTTTTGGAATATAGGTGCTACCTATGTATCCGGCATCTTCACCGATCTCACCTCAGTTGATCAGCAGACAAAAATTAAAAAATAATAATAAACCGGGTTTGCCGGCCCTCTCATCACTAGTGGTTTTCTTGCTCCTACGAAGCTGCCTGGGCAAGGTGAAATACGAGCTGTTATTCTTCTTTTACGCCCTTAGTTTGTGCAGACCAAGGTGCTTGGTAAGGGGCTGACCTGGGCCGGGCTCTGCTGCCGGGTCCCTTCCAGACCTCTCCGAGCGGGAGCTTTCCGTGTGGCTCCCCCCRCCAAAGGCGCCCGCTTCTTCTCCTTGCCTGCGCTCATTAAGCACTGCCATTTATTTTTGTGTGTCTGCACAAATATATGGCTTTATTACTAAAGTGGTTTGTTTATCTTTGCTGCTGCTGCATTTATTTTAGCACTCATCTAAACAATTAATTAGGGAAACACTTGAGTGCCGAATACACTTCTTCAGATACCACTCAGTTGTGKTTTTTTTTTTATTTCCAGGAGCATCAAGCAATAAAAAAAAAAAGTGTTCTGCAGGGTTTTTTTTTTTCTAACCGTGCCTTTTTCCCCCTTGTTTGAAGCTTCCAAAGATGGAATATATTGCTTTGAAAGATCATGGACCCTGCCGAGAGTTCAAAGCCGAGCAGAGAGCTGTGCTTAAAGTTCAAAGGCTCTGTGGAGTCGCATCTTCATCTGCATAGAATTGTTTCAACCAGCTCAAGAGAGAGAAGAGTTGTCAGGAATTTCTTCTATTTCTTTTTTATTATTTTTATAAAAAAAAAAACCCTAATTGGGGAATGAATGTGTCTCTGCTAACAAGTTTGGGGAAAGCTAAGCAGCTTAGATCAAGCGCTGCTGGAAGGTGTCTGCAATGCAGGAAGGATTTGACATGTGTTATGACCCCGTGAGAGTGAAGCTGGGAACTCCTGGAAATCAGTAAGGGATATGTAAGGGTTTATAATGTTGAAGTTAAGAAAAGATTGAAAATGTTTGACTACACCTTCAGCAAAATGGAGCAGGAAGCATGGCGGATTCGGACAACTGATTCGTACCTAAGTTGCAAAGGATGGGGAAGAGTAACACATTTTTAAGAAAAAGGGTTTTCACACAGATGATAACTAGCTCCTTGAAATAAGTGTGTATGTTGTTAAAAAATCATGAGTTTGAGTGGAGTCTTGGCAATTCTTTGACCAGCCTCTGCTGGTCCCTGTTAGGTGGCTTGGTGGGTGAAAGCAGCAGAACATGGCGTTGGGTGGGCTTGTGTGTTGGCAGGAAGTAGGTCTTTGTTGACTGAAGCTCAGGGTTGTTCAAGGCAATATTCAACCCAAAACTTTTTTCTACACTGCTTAAGTGTCCTTAAGTTCTCAAATGTCCTTCCATTTCCTATAAGCAAACTTTTGGAGGAAGCGGGTCAAACTAGAGTGGGTTAGGCAGAAACAGCACTTGCAAGAAGAAGTGCTCCACTATCATTCATGTCACTGTTATTGTCATATCTTTGTACCTCACTTTTTTTTTTTTTCTACAGTTTCTTCAGAGTATTCCTTTGAGATCAGGACATTTTATTCTTTCCATTTTACCAGGGGAAGCTGGGGCACAGGGAGATTAAAGGCCAGATTTTTCAAAAGCATGTAGGCAGCTAAGGATTCAGATGGGCATTGAATGATCTTTTCAGAAGAAATTCAGCACCCTGTTCCTCGAAGTGAATTATCCAAGGTCAGATTTAGATTCTGTTGAAAAATGCAATCTAAGTCTTTCAAGTTCAGACAAAACCAACCCACTAGCCTTCCTCCTACCAAGTTTGTGGGTGAGGGACAGGTGTTGTTTTGTTTAAAAAAAATTTTTTTTCATTAAGCCTAAGAAACATTGCTCTTTCCAACCCTATTCCTTCTTTCAGAACTCTTTGTTTCCAGGCCTTTTCCGCTTTTCTCTTTATATTGCTAGATCTGGGCTTTCCTGAGCCAGCTTTAGAAGACCCAAGCTCAGAGGATTGGAGCTGTCAGGGCTGTGGGGTGGGTAGGTGGTCCTGTACTACTGAGGGACTTTAAGCTTGACTTTCTCACATGGAATTTAAACAAAACTTCTTGGTGTAATGGATATGACAGGACTGGATAAAACTGTAACTAAAAGAAATGCATCTAAACACCAACTCTTGAATTCACAGATTTCTTAAGGTGTTTCTGAAAACAAGGTGTGACATACATTGACATTGCCTTGTTTGTCTGTGGCAACACGGAGCATGCTGCAATTTTAATGTCTCTGCCTCTGCTTCTAAAGAAAGGAGTGTTTCTGGTGTTCTTTCTATGAAAAAGCTTGTCTTGTGGACACAACTTGCTAGTGAATGAGAGCTGGTTCCCAAATGACAAGCCAGTGCGACGATAAAACAGTAATTCAACTGCTAAATAACTGATGTTGGCTGTTAAATAAGTTTGCAATAATTTTTAAGTTTCATTGCATCATCTTCTTTATGCCCCCCCAAGAGGTTTAAGCAGATGTTCAGCCAGGTGGGGCTGGGCAGTCCCAGCGCTCTCAGCCTCTCCTCCTATGAGAGATGCTCCAGTCCCTTCATCATCTTCATGGCCCTTCTCTGGACTCGCTCCAGTAGCTCCATATCTCTCTTGTACCGAGGAGCCCAGCGCTGGACTCAGCACCCCAGATGTGGCCTCACCAGGGCTCGATAGAGGGGAAGGATCACCTCCATTGGCCTGCTGGCAACTCTCTGCCTAATGCASCCMAGGATGCCGTTGGCATTTAACCAGTGGAAATAGYTTCAAATACAGAGCGTAGGTTTTTCATAGTGACAGTGTAGGTTTTTAAACTACCATTAACTCTCTGGATAGTCAAGGGTTTGAAGATTTTTAAAGGGATTGTTTTATGGTAAGACCATGATATTGGAGTATTTTTGCCTTTAGTTGAACTGGGAGTTGGGAGGCTCCTCAGGAGCTGCAGTGGAACTAGAGGTTTTAGCAAAGCGGTGGTCTGCAAGTTTTAGCGGGGAAAGCCAGTCTTTAATGATCTTCCTGGAGCATTCAAATGGAAGAAAACATATGTGGAAATTCAGGGATTTGAAGGTGGGTGCCATGAGGTTTCCTTCGCTACTAGTGAGCATTGGGGCCAGAGTGTAGCGCTTTGGAAACGTCATTTGGGAAAGAGGTGTTCCTGTTTAGGTTAATTTGTATAAACGTGATCTCTGCAGAGTGTTTTTGAGTTGAAATGCAGTGTCATTGCATTTATCTCCTGTAAGAATGGATTAAAAAGGGAGGACATCTTAATTTTTCATTTGCACTTTTTCAGTATCTGTGAATACCTCTTTCTCTACTGTCTCCAAAGGCACATTTTGCAGATCTACAGATTTAAGAGTTAATTTGCGCAGTGGCTGGGGACGTTAATTCATTTCAAAGCCAGTAACGTTAAATCAGTGAATGTTACCTGGAGAAGGCAAAAAGGAAAGAATGACTAGGAAGTTGCTTCTGGGAAGGAAAAGGTTGGGATATATTGGAGAGGAGGAGAAAGTGAATTAAAGATTAAGGATAAAATTAGTGTGAGAAAATGAAGGAAAACGAGAGAAAACATAGAAGGGAAATGAAGAGAAGGCAGCGTAAGAAGTACGTGATTATTTGTGTTGTYGTTTCCGGTAGGTGTCCCCCCCAAAATTCAAGATTTCTTGGTGATACAGTATATACACACAGTGAAGGGGGGGAAAAAAAAAAAAAAAGGAAAGGCCTAATTCCCCCTGTACTGTGTGCGTGTGTGATTTGCTCTGCTTTGCAGGTGGGAAGCATAGCCACTGAGTGACCACCCTGGGAGACCCATCCCAGAGTGGGGTACCGTCTCCCTGGCCTCTCCCGCTGCTCTCCCACTTACTTGATAGGAGTTTTCCAAAAGCTTTGACAAGCCGCTTTTATTCTAAGCAGGGTGTGCTGATGTAGAAGACCCCAATCAGTCACTGCCTCCAAGATCTAGGAATGTAAAGGGACCAAACATGAGTTTCTACAAGAGGCRCCGAGCGATCGTTCTGGTTTTCTCACTGGTGTTATTTGATTTACTTACTTCTCATGGGGCTACCAGAAAAAAATGACTCTCCGGAGGGATTTTTCCTGGGTGGCTGCTTGGAGGGGCTGGCCGGGGAAGGCCATGCCAGGCTGAGCTGACGCTTCCCGCAATACACTGTCCCGCGGAGCAGGGCAGGGACGCTTGTTTGCGGTACAGTAACACCAAGAGCTCACCGGTACCTCCAMGGCGTTTGCTGGGTTTGCGTTGGGAAGCCTCTCAGCCACTCATCAGCCCAAACCATCCCAGCTAAACTCACACGCCAGCGTGAAATGATGCTTTCTTTAGGGACAGATTAGTTAGTAATGACGTGAAATTGCCTCGCTGCTATAAAGCTGATTTGTATGTATTTATTTACCCTGCCACAATGTATGTAATCCAATTCTGAATCTTTTTTTTTTTTAATTGCCATCTACTACACCCATTGAAAGAGCATTACCAAGCTGCAGATGTGGAAGTTGGCCCCTTTCTTCCTCAACGTAGCGTACGAGCATGCCGGCCGTCGGCTTCCCATGCATTATGCACAGAGCGCCGGAGGTCAGGAATTTGCTAAAAGCGGTCATTGCCCGGGATGAAAAAAGGCCCGCCGAAATTCTTCAGATACTTTTACAGCCATCAGATATTTAAAACTGCTTCAGAGAAGTGGCTTATTTCAGARAGCAGGAAAAAAGCGGATTCTAGCAATTTTGTCCTTGGTATCTTTTCTATCTGTGTCGCGCTTCAGTCAGAATTTGCATAATAATGGCTGGGGAAGTGTTGTGGCACACAAACCGGTGCATATTAGTTCTTAGTTGCTTTCCCCAAAAGGCTTGAAAATGCAGCAGATTTAATCTAGGTCAAAAAAAAAAAAAAAGGGAAAAAAACACACTTCCATTTTGTCGGCAGAGGACATTTATAGAGAGCATTTGTATTCGCGAGGGGCCGGCAATGACGGAGTGCGGCTCCTCCGAAAGAGCTCCCCGGTGCAGCCGAAGGCTGACAGCGGACTAGGACTGGYGGCCAATTAGCGGAAAGGCCGTCGTCGCTCGCAAGGCGCGGAGAGGAGAAACGGGGCTCCCTGGGCTCGTTTCTCACCGGCCGCTTGCGGGGCTGTTAGGGGCCCGGCGCGTCGGTGCGCTGCCGCGATAGGGGCGGCGCCGTGCGACCGGGAGGCAGAGCAACGCGCCGGGTGGGATCGGCACGTCCCGCTCGYGAATCCTTCTCGGACCCGAGCCCCTCCCGGCCTTCGGCTGATGTGTGGATATTAAAAGCGGCATCGCGATATGTGGGCTGTCGGCGGAGGGGCGGTTCGGTTTGCTGGCTGGTGACGGGATCGGGAACGCGCTTTCCGTCGCGGTGCCAATTATATCAAACTATTAGCAAACCCGAGTTAATTGGGAGGCGGCGGTAAAGGTTGGTTTCTGCAGCGTAGGGCAAGGCTGCTCGGGGATCATTCAGGAAAGGATCGTTTCCGTCTCACTCTCGAGTGACTCCAGTAGAGCAAGAGGGCAGTGCAGGGGAGAAAGCCAAAATGYATCCGTGCCTTAACCGCCTTCTTTTTGTGTTCGGTAAAATTGCAGGAAGAGTTGGATTTTTAYTTCTCTCAAGGTCTTTGCTTTCCCTGGATAGTAATGCCTGTATTTGCTGCGTGGCCAGCTCAGGGTTGTCTCTGGTTTCGTATGGAGTCACCAAACCAAAATCTCTAAGGCTTGAGACACCTCCCCTAACACTAGAATAGTGTCTTCCACTGAGGTTAGCTAATCGCACTTAAAATCTGTCAGACAGTCTAAATGCCGGATGAGGCTTTGGTTGCTTTGCRCCAAACTTCATCCATTTGAAAACAGTTATTGCCCCAGCAGCCACCCAAATTCCTGTAGCCACAGGGCTTTTSCGTGGCTTTAGCAGAAAAGGATTTTTGGTGGCTTCATTGCCTTTCAGAAAACGGCTGCAAATCATGCTGCTCGGGCAGCTGGTTGTGATTTACAGAGCACATATATATTTCCAAAGCTTGGATGAACAGCTGGAGCGCTGGAGACCCTTTGTCAACGCAACCCTGTTAAATCACAGGGTGATATTTAAATTTTGGTAGCGAGCAAGTGAACATGGAAATCAGGAGCGGAACACTCGGAGGGAAAAAAAGAAAAAAAAAAGGAAAAAGCAATCCTCCTTAACTTCCTAGCTCGAGCGGCGCCGGCTTGACAAGAAGCCACCATCCCAATTGAGATTCCAGGCTTGCATGGAGCCAGCACCTGGTCTGCGTGCAAATGCACGGACAAAAGTGAGCTTCATTCGCAGAAAGAAAGCAGCCTGGCGGGGCTGCGCTCATTTAGCCTGCCAGGGCCTTCGCTGCCTTGATCTGGCAGCGCCTCCGAATTCAAACGCCGCCTTTCAAGGGGTTTTCAATTCACTCCACGAGGGCTCCGTCACCGTCCTGCATGCGAATGCGGGCRGGATTGAATTTGGCTGCCAGCATCCCATTGCTGGCTACAGGAATATGGAGTTCGATCATCAGATAATCATTAGAGCTGTTTTGAAGTGTTTATTTTCTTAGTCTAGGAGGGAAAGCGAATTTCATACTTTGAAGTCGTGGCAGGCTTGGCGGACGTGCCGATAAGCTCTTGTGTTTCCCTACCCTATGGTTAGGGTTCGGATCCTGGCAGCGAGTGATAATATGCGCGACGCGGGGTGCTCCAAATTGACAAATTTTGACAGGTGAAAACTATGAAAACTCGTCAGTCAGACCGAGGAACATRAGGTTTTTTTCTGTCCCGTATTTTTTCCCTCTTTGAACTCCCCACAGTTATATTTGCAGGCCTTGGAAAGTGCACCACGTTTTTCTTCAAGCAGATCATGACAACAGAGCACTTTTGKTTTTTTTTTAATTCCTGCCCAAATCTAAGAGTTATTGTCTCTTACTGAGGCATGTGTAAAATTCCTAGTAGCCCTAATCCGGGGACTGTATATCYGGTGTAGGAAACGATAAAGGCCCTTTTCCCATCCAAAGCAAAACGGAGGTGGCGGCGTTAATTGAAGCACGAAATCCTGGCACAGYGATTGAGCCCCTTGCCCAGGCTCCAGTGCCGTTAGCCGAAAGCGTGGGGTGCTCCAGCCACATCCCCAAGCGGAGGAGAGGTTGCTTTTGTGAACGCCGCCGTGTTCGTCRTTCAAAACTACACGTCAACAGCTCTCGCCGTGATTGGGAGAAAGTGATAAAAATAATGACGCGAGCGAGCTTCTAGCGGTGGCTGGTGCCAGGCTGCGCCGTGCCTCATGGCCGAAAGAATGCGCTGGCACAGACYGCGTAGCCACTCTGCTGGGCGATGGCACTGGGATTTCAGGTGCCTAAGGAGAGGCTCAGACAGCAGAAGTGGCGCAGGGGGACTTGTCTCATGGTGGAAAGTCACTGATGACTCTTTGAAAAAATCCTGTTGCCCTATGGAGGATTTAGGAAGGGTTTGAGAACTTCGTAAATGAAGTTTCTTGGTAAAAAGCTCCATAATTTTGTCGTAATTCTACAAAAGGCACAAACATTTGATTTTGCTGGCACCGGAAAATCRAAAGCATGGATGCAATGGTGCAAGATCCTCTCAGTTCTCTCCTTTTCCTCCTCTATCCCTAACTTCTAGATGATAGTTTTAAAAACACAAGTGAAGTCCTCACTGCATCCATGTAATCTCTTGGTGCTGTCTTAACGCTGACTCAAGCAAAGCTGTCGCTAGCCGTACGCTAACTGGTTGCCCCCATCGGTGTCCATCTAAACAGGTTGCTGTTGAAGATAAGTAACTCCACTACCCACTGCTGGTGCTAATTGGTGCCTTTGGCAGCTGGCGCCGGGGCTTGAGGATGGAGCATGTCATGGTGAACTGAATGTGTCAACTCCCTCCCGACAGCTGGGACCTCGAGGTCTTTTTCTGGCACTGAATTTCCTTTTAAGAAATAAAAAATAAAAGAGAAAACAAGCGCTTTTTTCCTTATTCTTGACGAGGTTGAGTGCCAGAGTGTACCCACGGCAGCGTTTTCTCCTTTGAAGCCTTGAAAAGCAGGGCYGTCTCCCTCCGATGGAGGAACCCCATCCTTTGGTTTCTCCTCCCGTGTGTTGCTGGCAGGCACGGTACGGCGCAGGGTGGTTGGTTATATTCAGTGTGTTCGAGCATCTGGCACGATAGCCACCAAGGTGTTGCCGCTGTCCTTAAGGGACTGTGCGGATCGGCCCGATTCATTCAGCATTTTTCCTTTCCCTAGGTACAAAGATGAGAGGTCTGATGCTGCCGTAAATGTGGTTCCTCAAACAGGCTCACCGTAGAAGTTCTCCTGGATAGGAGGGGAGAAGGTTAGCGCTGTCAGGCTTCGAGTTATTTGAATGTCAGAAAAGTTTAGCTGCGGTTCGAGCCGCTGTCACGTTTGTTGGGGATGAAGCCAAGATTGTGTGTGCAGGGGGCTGGCGAGAAGAAAGTTGTTTTTTCTCTTTTGTCTTAGTAGGAAATGTATGTTTTCCTTTCCAGCGATAGCATTGATGTCTTTGGCAATATTACATTTTCTTAGGGGAAAACAGAGGAAGGAAAGTTGCTTCCTAGCAGTGCTTCAGCAGGGGACAGCTACCGATGCTCAAGCGTGGATGAGCCCTTGTCTCTTAAATAGGGGTCTTCCCTTGCAGTAGTTCTGCAGGAACAGCTGAATTCTGAATTTTCTCCTATGGAAYGTGGTTCTGAGCCAAAAGGGTTTTAACGCTTGAGGCATCTTCAAAGCCGGTGTGCTGGATGCGCGGTGGTTTGCATAACTTGGCAGCGAGCACCTCCAGAAAAGCCATAGACTAAGCTCGAGAATTTCCTTCAGGACTGCGTGTCCTTTTGCCTTTTCCACTCTCCTGGGTTTGCTTATTTTCTTCTCTCTTTAGCCCAGCCCCGAGCTCCTTAGCAGATGGCTTCAGAATTGACTGTCCACAACTGGTGCCCCGTGTGCTCCTCAAACAGCTGCAAACCTTTCGTTGTGGTTCTTTAATCCGGGCAATGCGAGTGCAAATCAAAATGATTTTATTCCTGTGCATTTTCAGATGATCTGGGAGCTTTAGCAGGCACCGTGTTCAGGATGCTCTGATGGCCTGCCTAAAACTTATTTCCCGTTATGCTACTTTTTTCTTCCAGTCCTTGTTTCCAGAGATACTTTTCTCTCCTGCACTCTCATTTCCTAAAAATGGCCAGTGAATAAGTATTTCACAGTATATTTATCTATCAAGTGCCATTCATTCAAGTGGTGCCAAGAATGAGAAACCAGTAGATTGCTAGCTTTTCCACATCTGAATAAGCCCGTATAGCTGGAATCTAAAATAAACCCACGTGGACCCATGGTAAAGGACAACACGACTGCCGAGTTGTGACATCTGCTTGATCCTTCCCTTTAAAGTCCTCCCCTGTGGTTTAAAAGCTTTATATTAAACAGATAAAAACCCCAAGGAAGAGARAATAATAGAAAATACACTACAGGACTGGCTAGCAAGACAGAAATACATCACAGCCTTTTCTCAAAGTTRTGTTACTGAATGTCACAAATTCTGATTTGCTTCTTAATTCTGGAGTTAAATAATTCAAATGTGCCGAGTTTGCCGTTGGAACAGCCRATTTAGAAACACTCGGAGGAAGCACAACCCTTAACAGGCGGCGGCTGCCGGTTGTACTCCTCCCTGCTGAATCACGGAAATCAGTATCAAACGGCCTCTTTTGTGAACTGTGAAATTTTAAGGAATCCGTTGGCAGTATGAAAAGTGTTAAGTCCGCATTACCTGCCTGCCAGCGTGTTGCATTGCCTGGAAGTGCTCTCCTGCGTTCGGGATAAACGGGCTGTATTCCCGCTGGGAATACGTGGTTACCTTTGCTTCTATGCTAAGCGATGGGATGAAAGCRGGCGCAGCGGCTGCGGCACACTGTTTCGCCTCCTTAAGCCCCGGGAARGCAGTGCAATCCGCCTGCTCGCCGCCCAAGGGATGGGCTGCCTTACCCAGGTCACGCTCCGCGGGAACCGCAAGGCTGGTTTGGAGGTCCGAGAGCCAGGGCTGCTTCCGCTTGCCGTTTGCTTTTGCTGCGCAGCTGGAGTTGCAACAAATCTACCATTAAGACAGTAGGATTGTTTTCTAATTCGTCAGAAAAAATTGCATGCTCTAGCTTGATGCGAAGCAGGTTTTTRCTCTGAGAACACCTTCTGCCTCCCACCCTCCCTGCCGTGGTTGGGTCCCCGAGCCCCCCTGGGCAGGGCAGACAGCCTTGGGGTCTTCTGCTCGTGTGCCCTAGCCCCAAAGCRGGGGCTGCCCATGTGCGCGGGACAAGGGCTGCGCTCAGTCCCACCCTGTGTCCCTCAGACCACACAGCTGGACCATGCCACCAAGCAGAAAGAGAAGGGATTACGGCAGCTAAACCCTCTCCTTTCTGAAGGCTGGGCAGGGGCAAGGCAAGCGGAGCCTCCCTATTGCCAGCCATCAGCAGTCTCCGTTGGCCCATCCATGGAGAAGTCTCCTGCATCGTATCTTCCTTCTTGCAACGGAGGTGGGTGTCCTACCTCCAGTCCTAGCTGGTTTAAAATGAGAGGAGCAACCCTTAGCTCTTACCTGTAGGGCCCTTTAAATAAGGTCTTGATTTACCCCGATTTTCTGATGTGGATGCAACAATGAATTCCTCCTGCTCTGAGCTTGCCATGTTGCTTATATTCAAAGTTTAATAGGGAGCCTTCAGAAAAATATAACCCTATTTACACTGCGTAAAGCCAATTGGATTTTGGTTAACTTAATTTCTGAGTGGTTACAGTTCACTAACAATGTAGGTGTGCTACAGAGGCAATGCACAGGGGGGGACTTTTTATTTTAAACCATGCAAGCTTTTCTTTTATTCATGTCATTCAGGCAGCCTCCTGATAATTCGCATTTCCAGCTTTCATAATGTGTTGTTCCACCAGTGTTTTTTCGCCCTCCCTATTGTACACTCGCAAATCATACTCACTAATTTCTGAAAGCTTTTCATTTCTCTCTATAGGTTGTTGTTTCGTAACATTTTATACAAGAAAAGCTGCTCTTGAGGCACAGAATGCACTGCACAATATTAAAACTTTACCTGGGGTGAGTACCTTTCCTTTTTGATCCTAATTATTTTACCGCCGGAAAAAATAGCCCTTTGGCTCGAGATGCTCGTTAGTGCCCCAGATGACCTTGGTCTCATCGAGGGAGGGTGGCTCACCTGATGGTCTGTGGTGTGAGTGTGCCAGCCCGGTAGCAATGACGCTAGCTCTAAAAACAGTTGCTTTTCTCTAGACCGTCCCTTGGCTGGAAACAGGGCTGGTTGCTGCCAAATAAAGGTAGAGTCGATTTAAAAAATAAGAGAGGGGGGAAGGAGTGGGGGGAAAAAAACATAGGATGGAAAAACACTCCACCACTGTTTTTTCTATTTTCAAAACGGGAGAGAGGAGGAAAATGCAAAATAGCAGCCGACTTTGTTAAACGCGGCTTTTGCCGACGCGGTTTCCGAAGGGCAGCTTGCGTTTGCTGCCCGCGGAGGTGCCGCGGAGCGAAGCCCCTGCGGAGCTGCCGCCGCCGCCGGGCCGCGCTGCTCCCTCCTGCCACCTTGCACAAAGACGTTGCTCCGAAATCTCCTGATGTTTTAATTTGTTCTGCTGGATGCGGCCGAGTGTTTTTGTGGGGAAACATTTCCTCCAGGCGCTCTTGGGAGAGAGCTTGACCTGCCCAGCGGGCAATGCCGGGGCAGGCGCCTTCCCGAGCTCCCCAACGGCGGGGGCAAAGCTGCCGCCGCTCTGCCCTGCGCCCCGAGCGGGGCCCCGGTTTTACCTCCGCTTCGTTAGAGCTAGCGAGCACGGAGCAGGAAAAGAGAGTGCGATGCCTTTTTAATTTTTTTTTTATACAAAACTCAAAAACAGAATATTTTTTAATGCTGCCTCTAGGTCTTTAGCCTTTACAATTTATCTTTTCCTGACCGTGAGTTGCAAACTTTTCTTTTAAGGAAACGTGGAAATGACATTCCCGTGACTCTGGGGCCCAGGCTTTAAAAATACTCCGGATACTCCACGAGTTGTTAAGATTTTATTTTGATATAAGTTGTTCCACCTAAGTCTCAAAGAGACGTCTCCAATAAAGAGCAACAACTCAAATGCAGATTAACTTTGCAAAAAGCCCAGCGTACGTTGTATAACTGAGTCTATATTTTGCACGGGCTGTATGCTGACATTCAGCATATATGAAGATCCTGTTACGATGCATCTGCGTAGTCCCAAAATAACTCCCTTTAGGCGCTCTTTAAAGTTGGGGCATGCGTCTTGAAAACACTTCGCTTCAGCAGGATTCTCCTGATACGGATTTTACTGATTCCTGTGTTGCTAGGTCTGGCCCGCTAGGCCATTTCCAGTGAACCAGCAGGAATGAGTAGTGGATAGGCCCATGCACGAAACAGTCTCTACGAGCAGACAGGAGTGATCTTTTATCAGCTTGACAACAAGGGATGAATTCGGATCGGGTTTCTTTAGGCATCGAGTGTCAGAACGATAATATGGAGCCTAGGAGGTCTCCTGGAGATAAAAAAAATCTGTGCATTCCACTTTTACTGTCATATAACCACGCTGCAGATAAGGTGCATTCCTCAAATAGCCCTGGGGAAAAAAAATCACAGGGGAAGGCAGGTGGTTCATTAGTTTAACGAAATATGATGGAGGCCGGGGCGGGGTTGCAGCAGGGGATGAAGCGTGGCTGGACCTTCCCTGCCCTTTCCCTGCTGCCGAAAGGCGGAGAGGAACACCRCTACCCCAGGGCTAGATTCATAGCCAGGTTGGTTCTGGTCTTTGTCACTTCGTTGCTTAAATGAAGACCTGCTCCATGTGGCTCAGTACGTAGGTTTGGGATCAGCACTTGTGAAGCCCAAAAAAGTGCTCGTGGAGCGTGAGGTCCATCCGCCAGCCAAGGCTGCATGTTCGCTCTAACGTAGGTGGGTATTTGAGCCAAGCCAAGCTCTGTTGTTATATCTGCTTTTTGGGTGGACCTCACCCTTAACAGAGACATGGAAACGCGAACGCTTTGTCTGCTCCTTTGAGCCGCAGCCTTTTAGTGGACACGAAGAAAATAAAACCAGACATAAATGATTAATGCAGACTCTTGGAAGAAAATATTGCAGGGTGCCTTGCTGTTTGATTACAAGCCTTGGAATTAGTCAACATTTCCATAATTCTAAACCAATATACACCTGTTTTCCCACTGTGATGTGAAGGCACAACTTAATTTAACAGAAACCCCGCTGTGCTAAATCTCTCATTAAATACCAAGCCAGTTCTGTAATTTAAAGTTGCAGCACCACTATTTTAACCGAATTGCCTTTGTATTATGAAATTAATAAGAAGTTAATGATGCACTTTGCTGTATTCCCTCAGATTTTTTTCGCAGCAACAACAACAAAAAAGAAAGATAAAGAAGAAAAATATGTCACCAGCTGACATCTCAAGGCTTTTTTGGTTTTAATCATTTTCCTGAGGATAAAATTCATTTAAAAGAGTTTTTTTTAATTTTTAAAAACTTTCAGCCTAAGTAGGATCAAACATCTTCTTTCTACTCCTGATTTGTATAATCTCTCTGTTTGTCCTAAAGTTCCTTGTCATATAATGGAGCTTTTATCTTCCCCCCTAAATGTATTTAGATATCACTTGTTATGGTAACATTTCTGCGAGGTGGAGAAACATAGTGTTTGAGAAAGGCAGGCTGATATATGATGCATGTCAACAAAAAGGAACAGTTCTCTTTTGGTACTGGCGTCAGGAGCAGCCATTCTGTCTTATAAACGAACAACCCGAATTTCTGGATGTTATTTCCAATACAACATTCAAGTGGCTCTAGCTCATAGGGGCACGGTTTGTAATATTTCAAGTTACAGTAATTTTTTTCCAGCATGAAAGTTGCTTTGGATTTTGTTTTTAAAAGCAGAGGGGAGAAAAGGAAGAATCTTGGTTTGAATGTAAYGGTGATCATAGGACAAGGTGCAGGACTGAGACCTTACCCACTCTCGTCTTCATCAAGAATCTCATGGCTTTGTTAGAGGTGTTTAACTTCCAGTCCCTAAACAAAATCACCTGATAAATTCCTCCCATCTCAATTTATTCTGYACCTTTAGTTAGGTGTAACAATTTTAGTTTCTTCTGTGTCCTAATTTGCTGTTTAGTCAGAATTGTTTTTTAGACAGGGGCCAAACCTTGACGATTTGTATGTGGGACTGCTCTCAGCCATGTCCCGTAGCACTGACAGACATTTTTTGTTTGTTTTACCTTTAACATATATGTTAGTTTAAAAACAGAATCTGCTCTGCTTTGCTCATGTAAAAAAAAATGGTGAGTTTGCTAAGATTTGCTGGCAAAAGTTATCTGTAGATAGATATCTCAAGGACTATTTTTTGTTCTGTTCTTAAAGCTCAATATCTGAATAAATGCGCATTTCTCATGCAGAAGCAAGTTGAAATCAGGAATCTGCTGGAATCTATTTGCAAAACCTAGACCTGAATATCTTTAGATTCTTTATTTTAGATTTGAAGTTAGATTCATTTGACATGGCAATGATCATTTCTTGTCCATATATATATTTTTTGCATATATCCTTATAGCTAAGGCTATCACAAAAATAATTAATATTCAGCCCTGATTTAAGTCCCATCACATTTAACTAGTCTCAGTTAACACTAGTCTTAGTGTTTTACCTGGTTCTTACTTCAAGTGTGATAGACATATTCCAAGCAGCAGCGAGTCCTTTGTACTGAAATCCTGGTGTGGAATTAGGACATTAGCTATATGAACCAACTTAATTACGGGTGTATCAATGGAGAAATACAGTTTTGAGAAAGCACTTAAAATTTTAACAGCGTGGAGGAATTTGTGGACTCTTACTGTCTTGTAAAATATTAATGGCCTCCTCTTTGCCAGATGTTGTCAAGGAGAAAATTTTCAATTTTTACATTGTAAGAATCACCGCTGGTTTTATTAAATGCCATTTACATGATAGGGAAACACGACTGCCTTAGAGGGATTTTCTCYTTAAGGATGCTCTGCTAGCTGGTAAGAAACCTCAGGTCGTGTTTGGGGTGTAGATTATGCCAAAATGTTTTTAAAGAGGAGCGTAGATTATTGTTCTGTTTTGGTGCCCTTTCAGAAGGTGGTTTCCTCTGCCCTCCAACAAGCTGAGGAGATAAACCCTTTTGCTGAATTTGGACAGGATATCTGGGTTTCAGATATGAATTTGAGATGAGACCGAAGCCTCCTAAGTTTAGAGAAGATCAACTGTAAAGATTTTGTTTGGCTCTATCTCCGCTTCCTGATAAAATCCTGAAGCAAACACCAAATATATTTCTGCTCTCCTCTTTCCATCATGCTCCTTTCTAATGAATATCTTTGCACACTCCTTTCTGGAATAGCATTTTAATATCCAGTGTGCTTCTCTGCTTTAAGCCTTATGTGTTGTCAGTACTGTGTGAACATTAGGTAAAAATTACCTGTAATAAAAAGGTAATCATCCACTATGACTTGAATAATAGCCTGAATATGGGATATCAGTGACTTTGAGAGATTTTGACAAACTGAAAGGGAATTCAAACAGCAATTAAATTAGTTAAGGGATTGGACTGATTGATTTATGATGACAAATGAAACTAATTCAGTACCCATATAGCATGGCCAAGTTAATGACGGATCAGAAAAGTCTAGAACTGCTTGAAGGATAAAAATAACCAGCTGGGGAAGTGGAGAATTCCCAGTGAGTTTCTATTCCTAGCAGCTGGGCTACACAGCATTGAATGAAGTTGAGAAAGTGAATCTGGCCCATTACTTGCTTTAAGATACTCTTCAAATGCAGCAACTTAATGATACATTTTGTTCAGCTCAGAAGTTCTTTTTTATTATACAAATACGCCACTCCCGCCTCTGCCTCTCAAAAAAGAAGTTGCATTGACATTGCCAATTAAATGAAAAATTAGTATATGCCCAAAATTCAAATGCCTTGATAGAAAGATTATGTTTGCATTTATCATTACTCTGAAACACGGGATGCATCACCAGCCCTGAATTCAATATTGCATAAAACTGTAAAAAGTGACAAAGTGACTTAGGAGCCTAATGAAATCTGTGCAAGTAGCTGAACTTGCAGCTTAATGGCAAAATGATGTATGTTGTGCAGGCATAGGGAGAGGGGCATATTCGCTTAGTGAAAATAGCTTCTCTAAGTTAAGCAAAACATTTCAGTCACAATTACATTGTCCCTTTTTATTAATGAAAGTTGGGGGCCAGATTCATCTTCTCTTACTGCCTGATCACAGAATCACAAAATTTTTGAGGTTGGAATGAAGCTCTGGAGATCCTCTGATGCAACCCACTGGCTCAAACAGGGTCTCCTAGAGCAGGTTTCCCCAGACCATGTCCAGTTGGGATTTGAATATCTCCAAGGATGGAGACTCCACAACCTCTCTGGGCAACCTGTTCCAGTGCTCTGTCACCCTCACAGTAAAGAAGTTTTTCCTCATATTTAGATGGAACTTCCTGTGTTTCAGTTTGTGCCTGTTGCTTCTCGTCCTGTTGCTGGGCACCACTGAAAAGAGTCTGGCTCGATCTTCTTCACACACCCCCGTTAGATATTTATACACACAGATATGATCCCCTCGGAGCCTTCTCTTCTCCAGGCGGAACAGGCCCAGCTCTCTCAGCCTTTCCTCATATGAGAGATGCTCCAGTCCCCTAATCATCTTCGTAGCCCTCTGCTGGACACAGCACTCCAGATGTGGCCTCACCAGGGCTGAGTAGAGGGGGAGGATCACCTCCCTTGACCTGCTGGCAGCGCTCTGCCTAATGCACCCCAGGATACCGTTGGCCTTCTTGGCCACAAGGGCACATTGCAGGCTCATGGTCAACTTCTTATCCAGCAGGACACCCGAGTGTTTCTTTGCAAAGGTGTTCTCCATCTGGTGGGCCCCCAACCTGTACTGGTGCACGGGGTTTTTGCTCCCCAGGTGCAGGACCCTGCACTTGCCTTTGTTGAACTTCCTGAGGTTCCTCTCTGCCCCTTTCTCCAGCCTGTTGAGCTCCCTCTGAAAGGCGGCACAACCTTCTGGTGTATTACCCACTCCTCCCAGTTTTGTATCATCTGTGAACTTGATGAGGGTGCACTCAGTCCCATCATCCAGCTCATTAAAGGAGAGGTTAAACAGTTTTGTATCCAGTACAGACCCCTGGGGTACATCACTAGTGACTGGCCTCCACCTGGACTTCACAACCCTCTGAGCCCAGCAGTTCAGCCTGTTTTCAGTCCACCTCACTGTCCACCTATATGGCTCATACTTCATCAGCTTGCCTATGAGGATGTTATGGGAGACAGTCTCAAAAGCCTTGCTAAAGCCAACGTAAACAACATCCACCGCTCTCCCCTCATCCACCAAGCCAGTCATCTCATCCGTCATGTCATTAGGATAGTTGTCTGGGATGCAGGAGAAAAGAGTTCACTTTCTCTCCAGCTTATTTGCTGTAAGGGTGTGACTTTAATTCCCCTAACAGTGCCTCACTGCTGGACTGCTCAGTTGAGACTGGGGGTCACCGTTTCTCCTCTTGATGCTGTTCCACTGTGTGTGAAAGTATTAAACTGTCGTGGGATTGAGAGAAAGCAAATGAAGACACTTGGTTGCCTAGTACTGAAAGCAGTGATTCAAGAATTGCGATATCTGGATGTGAGTTCATGCTCCAGTAAGTATTTTTATTATTTGGAAAAGCTTAAAAAGCTTGGAAGACGCTCCCCCAAAATAGGGAAGTGCATACAGTAATATTCTGGCAAGAAGACCCATCGGCTTGAATCACTGGGGAAAGGAGACTACACCTTGGTCTGCCRTACTCCAGCAGGGTGATGCCACAACCTAGTCCCTGGGGTATGTCAAGAAGACACCGAGCTGCGCAGCATATAGGCATCAGGAAGCTGTTTCAGATCCTGGGTGTTCATCCCAGAGGGTTGTTTTTGCGTGGTGTAGTAGATCTGCTGAGAAGCAAGGGCACATTAGCCCAGCTGCAAATGCAGTTAGATGCAAGCTAGCGTTTTTAGATTGCTCTTTTGGAGTAGTTCAGGATTTTCTGCACAGCTCTGCAGTATAATAATACTGGGATGGAAGCTAARTAATGCAAAATACTGGCTTAACCTGAGAAAGTTTTCCTGATGTGAAACCCATCACCAAAAGGCCAAACTGCTCTAACATGTGATGCTGTACTTTACTTCCAATTTCCATAATTCCAGAGAGTTGAGGTCAACACTTCCCAAAATGCCTCAAGATTTTTATGTCCAGCTTGGAACATCTTAACCTGCTTTTCAGAAAGGTTCAGTTATCTRTTCACGGAAAATCAAGCTGGGTACCCAAAAATCATTGGCTGTTTGCAGAGCCTTCTTCTGTGCACTTAAGAATGGGAAAGTCTGAGCAAAATTGAAAGGTCCTCTAGGGTATTGCAATGCTCACTGAGATTTAGGCGGGACGTTTAGCTAGAGCTAATAGCTGAGCCACTCTCTTAAACAGCTATTTATCTTYCTGCTGGTGTTAGCTGTTTTCTGTTAGCCAGAACAGAAAGTACAGGTGCTTCAGTCAGCCTCATTAGCACCATGACACAAGCTATTAAAATTGCCTTGATAATGAAAAAAATAGTTCAGGGAGCCTTCCTAGCTGTCTGATGACTTCTACGCGTAGGGAAATTAGAAAGGCAAATCATAAACAATGTCGCAGGCGTCAAGGGGTAACGTTGTTAGAGATGCCCTTGGATGCCATTTACCTGCCTCGGGAGCAGCGTTCGGTTCCCATGGCTCTGAGTTATGTTGTGACTAAAGAGCCGGGGCTTCGTGACATGTTCTAACGGAGATGTTTTGCTCAGCATCCTTCTGTGAGTGCCCAACCCCGCGAGCTGTCCAGCTTCTTTCAACGATCTGGGCTCAATGTGTTGCCATCCAAGGGATGAGACATTGTCTCATCTCATGCTTGTGCTTCCATGGTGGGGCCTCACGTTGAGGAATCCTTTGCTAGTTTTTTCCCATCTCAAGCGGGTTTAGAAGCGCTGTGCTGTTCTATATGCCAAACAGGGGACCAGAGAGAAAACATAAGCTCTGTCCTCTTTGCGCTGTTAGAAATCCCAGGATACTTCCTGGAAAACTGGGTGAAACTGGGTGGCTTGACTGCATCTCCTGCTCTAATAGCACACTTTGGGCAATCGCATGTTTTCTAATTAAAAATAATGTTGCAGACCCAGAAAGATAACTGATTTTTCACTTATTCTCCTAAGAAAAATTATCATCTTCATCAGTTTAGTTGGACGAGCTGCTGCTTTGGCTACTCTTGTCCTGGGGTGTGCAGCAAGCGGTCCTTTTTCCTTTTTCCAGCAGCGTCTCTGGACCTGCATTCTGGCAAGCGCTCAGGGATTCGTCCAGGTGCAAGCACCTCTTTGCTGTAGAGTCATTTCACATCGGAAACCTTCTGGGGCATAAAAACATGCTGTGAATTCCCACCCTGAAAAGTTAAGGAAGAGACAACCCTTAGTTGCAGAGGCTGTATTTCAGGACAAAAACAGAATTTTGTTTAACACCAGCGTTTCATTGTCGGGCTGCCTCCTCCCCTGATCTAAAACGGTGCAGCTCTGTTGAAAGCAACTGGAGTTTGCAGAGGACTGAGGATCTGCGCTGCGGTGGTGGCCTGTCAGTGCAGCAAGCTATCACCACCCTCTAGAAGCAGAGAGTAAATATCATTAAAGTGCTAAATACCTTTCAACTGGAAAAGCAGGATGAGAATGGGCAAGGCTAATGTTTACCTTACATTTAGAACTGTACATCATTTTACTTGCAGCTTTCCTAAAAGCAGTAATGGTTTTGCTCCTCAGTGAGCTCTGAGTACCTTCAGGAGTGGAGAGAAGCAGTCGTTGAGAACATGCCACCATAACTGCGTTTATTAATGAAAGCCTATCTTTATAGTATTGTGCTAGGGCAATTAAAAAGGCAAAAACTGCAAAAGAAAAAAAAAAGGGACTAAACAGAGTCCTGAGCGGTGATAAACAAAATGTAGTTTCCTTTGTGGTTGATTTTTATCCAGCTGCAGCCAAATATCAAAGTGATATCAAAGGAAAGCTACCCATTAATTAATTCAGGCTGGCTTCACAAAGCGAGCCGGAGCTTTTGCTGATATCTGATTCCGACAACTTCCTAATCTTCGCGGGTTGTCATTAAGAGTGGCGTTAAAGCAGCTTGCAGTCAATGTGGCTCTCGCCCCACCGTAGCTCCAAGATGGGCTATCTCTCATCGCCGGAGGGCACACGGGACGCTCAAGCGAGGGTTAGAATAAGTAACTTCTCTTTTTTGCAAATGGAATTTATACTGTATCAGGGGATCTCGTGAATACATTGCCTCTGCCATTCATACCAGGATCGCTCGCTCACCCAGGTCCGCTTGCAACCGTTACAAGAGCCTGTTGCAGCAAGTGGAAATTTTCTTCTGAAGGAGAAATAGAGGAAAAAGAGAAAGAAAAGAAGGCGCCTCACGTTTGAAAGGAATAATTGCAAGTCTGTAGCGATCTTTTTAAGTGTGAGTAGAGCCTTATCATTGATTTAAAGATAGAGAACATGAGATTCTGAGTTACAGAAAATAAGATTGGGAAAAAATAAGACGCTAATCAGAGGATAAGATTAGTTTTTAACTAAGACCTGAAAGCCCTGTGCCTCCAGAAGCAAAGCCTGTAATTCYGCTGTGAGAATAAGCAAAACACGCTGGTGCTCCTTGATCTTACAGCACCCGTCCGTGGGGTCTCAGCCTCGTGCTGAGCTCCCAGGTACGCGATACCTGGATATTTCCATTCAGCCGCGAATGCCGCGAATGATTGAATGCAGTTTGTGCTTTGTGTTCCAGACCATCACTTGAGCAAGCACCCACCAGACAGCGACTAATGTTATTTTGTGGCCGATTCATGGCAATACCTTAGAGGAAAATGTGCTGTGTTATTATACAGTGTGCTCATTTCAAATATTGCGAGGCGAAGGGAGAGGATGCCGTTCCGGGGCTTCCTAGCCAGGCAGCCACGGCAGCGTGGATGGCGACGGTGTGTTTCTTTCCTCCAGGGCCAAGTGTTTGTACTGCCCAAATGCCAGTGACAAATGTGAATTGTTTTTGATTGTACACAGAATTGAGGATTTACAGTCATAAGAGGTGGAATAGAACTTAGATCAAGTATCAGGGAAAACAGTATCCCTCCAATTAGAATAATCTTCTAAAGGAAACAAAGTTAAATCCCACTCCTTAGGGGCATTTGGGGTAGGAAAGAATTAGAAAATATGTGACAGGCCATAATCCTGTATTGGCATTAAGTCATTTGAGATGAGCTAATGGATTTTTTCATCTCTCATTGCTACAATTGCTAAGTGAAGGAAATTGCTATGCTTGTCTGAGTATAGAATCCTCTTATTTGTCTATACAGAAATATATGATTAACCAAAAAGAAAGATGTTGGTAAGAGTTACAGTCGGGTTAAATGCTTTGCTCATTTKCTTCTGTTCAGGAGGCTTTGCAGGGTTGCTCGGGTGGACATGTCCTTTGCCACTTGGGACTGTGTCCATTTTGCAAAGGATGACATGGATCTATCCTAGTTTAAAGGCATCACCATAGCTAGCAGCTCTCATGTCTGGCACTTGTCTTCCTCCCTGTTGACAGGACAGCCAAAAATAGAGCATTTTTCTGCATCCATACCGTCTTCCCCTGTGCTTTCCTTCCCCTGCGCCAGCTTCACGGAAGTTGCGACAGCTGTCAAGCTGCATTAGCCCAGTTCAGAAAAAATAGCGTACACCGAGAAACTGGGAGTTGGAGGCATCCCAGTGCTAGCAATGCTACCTTTGGAGCAGGTGGGATGAATGATGTGGGAGCTTTTAGCTCCATTTGGTTTATGAGGGGACCCTCCTGATAACGCTCCTCGTCCTCGAGCTGTTCTACCTGAAGCCATCTTTGCAGAGAGCTTGCTTTGACCTTTGGGCCAGCGGCGCATGAAGATGTTACTCTTGGAGCACAAGGCAGAGAAAACTGCTAACTGAGTGGGAAAGCAACGTAAAGAATAAGTAAGAGAAGGTAGCTTTGCACAGGATGGCGTTTATGAAGCACGTTGGTGGTTTTTTCAAGGGAATCAGGGGGCTCAGTCTCAGGGAAAATGCTCCAAGGTTCATCTTTGGGTTCAGATGCTAATATGGAGCTTTGCAAATAGGTGGAGGCAGGTTGATTTTGGCTCTGTTGTTCCTGCTACTGTCCCTTTTATTAAAGAAAGCTTAATCTCGCTCTCTAAATACCACAGCCAGTTGGAAGAGATTCTTTAAAAATATATGATTCTGCTAATATTGCCCATTTAATTTGTTCATTCAGCTTCCTAAGCACCTATCGGGGGAAATATTTAAATCCATTAGATTTTCTTGAGATTAGCACTGTGAATGTATGCTGCATGTTTAATATGAGTAGAAAGTACTCATATACTTCCTCATCCCAAAAGAAAGCCCTGGCAAGCTACATTAGCTACAGAGATGCTAAAAAAAAGAGAGAAGAGAATGATTTGTATAGTTAAAAATTGCGCAGTTACTTACTACAGTGCTCTTACTGCTGTTTGTAACTGTATATCGACACATCTGGATGCTCCTATATTCACATGGACAGTGTATATTCATGTGTGTTTGTGGTCTGAGGCTGCAGTAACATTCTGTCTTCAGCGATGAATCAAATATCTGGCTATCATCTTTTTCGTTCTGTCTCCACAGCCAGTTTATTTTGCCACTGCAGAGTATTGGCATAGCATTGAGAGCTTTTATTTGGATGCCGATACTGGATAGCTGTGGAAAATGTCTATACTTCGGCTCACAGAGAGCTTAAATAAAATCTATGAGCTGTATCCTCACTTGGCATAAAACGTTACGGCCCCACCGGCTTGACAATAAAACCGTGCTGATTTACCCCAGGTGATCTCAGTCCGGAGAGTAAGATTTTTGATATCTTCATTTGCAGCCCCCTTTCTACCTAAATGCTCTGGCCATTCCCTGCAATATTTAAATAGGCATGCATGTTGACAAGTAGTTTGGGGCTCGTGTCTGACCTTTCATGAAATCTGGATTAGTCTGTGTTTGGAAACAGGGAGAAATTTGACTGACGGGCTGCTGGAGACAAGGGAATTGTGAATAAAGAAATGCAGGCTGGGCTCAGAGCGACTCTGTGCCTTTTCTAAGCGAAAACTGCAGCAGCCCCCTATCAGCAGTGCCAACTCTTCCTATGAATTGTATCCTTCGCTCTAATTTAAAAGGTAGAATTTCAATAGAAGTTATAATTTGAATGCTTTTTTGGCTTATTTTAGACTTACCTCAATCACACTCTTTAACTATAAGATGTTCTCGCTGTTGCATTGAAATGCAAATATGAAGGCTTTCCGACGAGAACTTTAAAAAAGCTTCGTATAAAAAAAAAATCCCATACCCTTGAATTTGAGTTTTGTGCCAAATAATAGACTCTAGTTTCTGTCAGAAGAGGAGACCAAGTGCGTTGCTGGAACAAGGTGACCTCCTCTTCCACAGAAAGAAGCGGGCAGAAGAGGGGCTTAGCAAATGCAGGGAGAAAAATCTGTGATGTAAAGCTGAGGGAGTGGTTGAGGATGGTTGCTTTCGTATTGAATGAAAGCCAAAAATGGAGAGGATACCTGGAGATGAGATGATGCTGACAAAGAAACGAGGGAGCCCTGACTAGCCTGTCTTGCCGTTCTCAAACGTTGCGGTCCCTGGTCGTTCCCTTTAAAGGGTTGTTTCCTGAATTTCAGCTTGGCAAAGGTACAGGACGTTGCTGAGCAGCATCACATGATGTTTTCCCAGAGTATAGTGTACAGAGGAGACGGTACATGCAAGCCCAGAACAGAGTAAATCTTAAAATAAAACTTCTGCAAAACAAGCATTTAATATCCTGGTAGCGGTGCCCTGAGTCACAGCTGAGTTTTTTGTTTTGCCTTACAAAAGATGCTGCATATTTTTAAGTACCTTTCATTCAGACTGAATTTCCTCGCAGTCGTCTGTAGCCTCCCAGAGCATTTCTTTCATTTGGGTTTTGTTTGGGGCTTTGCAGGGGAGAAGGAGGTAGAGGAYTGCTTTGCTTTCTTGGCATCATCCTAGATGTTTGTGTGCGATCACAGCTCAGAAAGGGAGGTTGTTCACGAGGACCACGTTCGAACGTCAGCACTCCAAAATGGAGCCTGCAGCCCGAGTTATTTGAAGGGTTTCCATTTGGCTGTGGAAGAGGTTTTTTTAAGCTGGAAATTTCACAAGTCAAAATTGAAATCCTGTGGGAACATCATCTTTGGTCTTCAAAGATGCTGAAATCATAACCGAGAAGGGCAAACGTCCCTGAGCATGTCAGCAGGCACCAGTACTACCCAAGCCTCTGACACACGCTGGGAGAACAGAAGTGAAATAAGCTTTTCCAGATYGCTAAAGCAAGCACAAGACTCAAGTATTCCCATCCAGAGGTTGGGAGGTGGGAAGACTTTTCACAGAAGATGACGTAAGAGGTGCCAGGTTTGGGTTTGGCTCTGGTTCTGTTTTCCAAATGTTCACATGGGGGCTAGGGAGGAGTRCTGCCCTTTGGTTTTAAGGAAAAGTGCTCCTTTTGAGGTATCCTGTTGCCTTCTGGAAGGCATGCCAAAGATTGGATAGGGAATGGAAGAAAGTACGGCTTCAGAATATTGGAGTATCTCCAGTGAGACATAGGCTTGAGTGCTGGTGTCGTTCTGGGAAGCGAGTGCTGGCATCTGAAGTCTTGCTGGGCAGATCCATGCAGGGTAGCCCAAAGCTGTGCTAGCTGAGATCCCAAAAGCCTGACAGCTTTGCTGGTGTTTATCCCCTGCCGTATCGCTGCTTTAGGTTCTCACATTGCCTTTCTCAAGTTAGGTAGGGCTTGAGGGACTTGGCTTCAGGAGTATGGTAACTCGAGGTGAACCACCTGAAGTCCCTGTGTCTTGTTTCTCCCAGCTGCTTTCTTTCTGCTGAAAAGAGGTAGCTCCTAACCCTCATGTTGGGAGCGGAAATCAATTAGAGCATGAGGAGCTCAGGCCCCGCTGCAAGTTGTTCTGGTCTGCACGGAGAGACGACCCACCGCTGCACTGCGTTGTCCGCTCAGAAGCGTGGACGGTCATTTTGCTTCTCGCGGTTACCTCGAGCGGGTGTTAAAACTCGGTCAATTCGTGTCGTGGAGGCACTTTGTTACCTTTCGTCGCATTACCGTTTTATTGYGAAGGGAGAAACATGGGCACGCAAACGCCAATTGGCAAAATGTCAACAAAAGTTATTGCTGCTGCAGATGAGATGGATAACGCTTGCTGTTAAAATAATATCTGGTGTTTTGCTCAGATGTCTAATGGGTTTGCTTTTTAAGCATGGATAACACAAAATATCCCCAAGGCATTATTCCCAACAAGATATAGAATCCCACTTAATGTCTATTTTTAGGATTGAATAGGTTCTGTAAAGGCTCATTTGTTTGAAGAAAAGATAGTTAATCACTTTGGTTTCCATGTGATTTTGAAGAGAGAAGTTTTGTCGTAGTTCCCCGTCCTTATCTCCGCTCTGGCTTGCGTGTGTCCTGGAGTTGTTGCCGTTTGTGTGGGTGGTAAGAAATGAGGGAATTAAATAAATGGTGTAGAACTGCTAACAGAGCAACAGTAGTTATTTGTACGTTATGAAGTGAAGTTGTCACTTCTCAAACCACCAACTTTTACATCTCTATATTAGGGTGCAACTTTTGAAGAAGACGGAGTGTTACAGTCTAATTAGCAAATGCACAGGAGGAGCAGCAGGATGTGGGAGTCACTGTGGAAGGGATCATTAGAATATTATTATTATTTTAAAGCACAGCATAGTTTTAAGTCACTCAAGCTAATGTTCAATTTAACTTGATTTTAAAAAATGGACTGTAGTGGATTGCAAATGACTGACTTGGAAGGCTTCCAAAAGTCGTTGAATTGCAGCAGCTTCAGTGCTCTCCTGCAAAAGCAACAACTTGTTTTAAGCAAGCTATATGCTTGTTTCTGTGCCCTAAATAGAAAATAATGATGTTATGCATTACTGCATGAACTATATTTGGCACCCACCAGCAATGTTCATTTTCCCCTGCTTCTCTCCCTCCTTCTTTCCTTCCCTCCCTCTTTCTCTCTCTCTCTCTCTCTCTCTGTTTCCAAAATACATATATATGTGTATGACAGAAATCTAGGAGGGCAGGAAACAGACCGTGTTCTCCTGCTGCCAAAATTGTATAAATACCTAACATGGCTTAAATCTCTTAAACTGGCAATTCGTGAAAGGATGGCAGCAAACAATGATCAGGCCATGCCATTGCTCAGACAGTTGCAACTACTACTGTGCATTTATTTGTTTGAGTCTGTATATGATGGATGCACATTTATGCTCCTTTTACCCATGAATACACTGAGGTAAATAATTTACACTAGTTTGGGGAATCCAAGGCTCTGTCTGTGCTAGTAAAGCAAGCAGGACCGCAGCGTTGGTTTCAGTGCTGTCCTGAGGTCGTCTGTGCTGTTTGATTTGTGGCATGCTCCATAGCGTTTTGCTCCATGCCGATAAGTACATTTAGGGGAATAACGTGGGTAGGCACTGTTCCCGCTAGGCAGGGTGGACAAGGCCATCCTGTTTTGAGAGGAAAGAGAAGTATAACTGAATAAATGCAAGCTGTGCCATGCCACTTCTCTTAAAAGCCAGCTAGTGGTCCCTTGCCTCTTTTATTCCACTAGTATTTATTTAGCCTAGGAGACTGCCCAGCTTCCAGACAAGTTCCCTGAAGCTATAGCCAGATATTGACTGTGTATTTCAAGTTAGTTTGACCCTAGAGAAGTAGTTCTAAACAGTTCCCTTTGATAGGAAAATACACCTCTTTCGCTTCTGGGAAACTCGTATTACTTGTGAGTCACATGGGTTTCAAAAAGCAAAACAAGTTGCCGTTGAAGTGATGTGAGAAATATGTTCAAGAGCTCCTCCAAAAGGACCCTCCTGAAAGCATTGGAAGCCAAGAGCTGAATGCGAGCGTCTGCAAATAATAATCCAGAAAAACAACACTCTCTGAAGACACTGGGAATCGTTTAATTCTCTGGGGTTGGTGGACCCTTTTCCCCTCTTCCCCCAGTTTTTTGGTGGATCAGTACTTTGCGTCCCGACTTCCAGACGCTGTGAAGGGATGTGCAGGAACCTGGGAGGAAGAGGTTTCAGTTCTTATTTTTCTTGCACTACTAGTCTAATTAGGCTGCACTCACTAATTGGATCAGTAGCCAGGAGAAAACTTTAAATTCGTTCCCCAAACTAGTTAGACAAAGCACACAAATTTTTTCCCATCCTTCTCAGTGTTGATGCCTTTTCAGGCACGTTTCTTACCCAAGGCCTCTAGCTGTGTCTTAATATTTTCTTCATCTTTGGTTTTCCCATTGTTTCCATAGAAAAGTGCATAGATTTATAATCCTTCCCCCCAAGAGGACTATCAGGGTCCTGTTAAGGTCTGGCATCTCTTCTCCTTCTCTCTCCCACATCCTCTCCTGCCATTTTATAGTTTTGAGACACATGAAATATGAAGGAAGTCTCCTTTGGCTTCAACAATGATCGATGCTAGCAAGAAGCAGGTCCCAAAATGATAGAAATGACAAGATACAAGCAAGCTGTCATCTTTTAATCCTCTTACTGGTTGTTTGGTTTGGATGTCACCCAAGTAATGCGAGTTCTTCAGTGGAATGGGTCAATATAAATAATTGCAAGCTCTCGCGTCCCTTTTGGCCTTCATCTCACCATCGTATAATTATTTTCAATCCCTTCTCCCTTCCTTTGGGCCTCCTGCTTCTCTTTTCCCTTGTTGGACCCCTTGCACACACTGTTCTTGTTTTTTTCCTGGTTCTGTAGCCCCTTGTGCAGGGCACATTGGAGGTGTCTGAAATCCCTGTTGGGTGGTGGAGCAGGCTTTGGTGAGCTTCCAGGAGCAGTCACGGAGTTGAGGATAAACACAAGTAAATGCTCCTGCCTGGTTCTCTCTTGGGCAAAGAAAAAGTTTCACTCTCATCTGTCAATCAGATGGCTTTAGGTGCTTAAAATTCACCCTTTGCCCGGCAGAAGGTTTCACTTGATTTTGTGCTGTGCTTCCTCGCAACATGGGTTCAGGATACAGCAGCTGACACCATCGTGGTGACAAGGCCACCAAGATGCAGGCAGGGTCAGGCAATCTTATTTGACAGCCGATGGGAGAAGGCTGGCAGAAATGATGACTTAATTACTGCAACAGCCTCCCCTCAATTAACACCCAGGTTAATCCAATTTCCTTGCCGTGGTCGTGCCAGCAGCAGGCTCTTAGCCCACCTGCTTGCTTTCTCCCGCGTAGGTGTCGTGTGGTTTTGGTGACCAGGTGATGGGGCTGCTGCAGGGCAGGGGAGGATCCATGGTGCTGAGAGGATTTCAGGCTGCTCTGTTGGTTTTTTTCTCTCTGATGGAGTTATATGTGCATACGGTTGTGTGTGTTTGGGAGAAAGAGGAGGGGAAAAAAAGAAAAGATTTAACTCATCAGTGGTAACTCTAGGCCTGCTGCAGCCCTCACCGTTTCGCTGTAGGGTCCACGCTCAGTATGGTATTACCATGTATAAATTACTTACTGCAGTTACTTCCCTTGCTCTTCCCTACTCTCTAATTGCAAAAGCGCATTCATAAATACAGTATTTTTAGAAGTAAAGCTTTCTCAAGCCACAGAAGAAAACATTTCCTGTTTTTCTGTATGACAACGGGACGTACTGAGCCATCGCTTACCTTGAGATGCCTAAGTGTGCAGCTCTGTGATGTATAGCCACAATAACAGCTTACTGATAAGACATGAAATCCTTCATTGCCGCAGATGACATGATTCTGGTGGGTGGCATCTAATTTGAAACAGGTTTGTATCATCTATAATCTTTTGGAGGGCCTGGGAAAGCGCAGCTCTTTTATTATTTTATAGCCTACAGTTATACAAGCAAGATATAAAACGCACAGATTATTTTCCCTTTTGCTCGTTGTGGAGTGAAGGGATAGTACCTATTTAGCCTTTGTGTCTGCCCCTTTAATTTTCTTATTCGCTGCACTCTCCTTCGAGATTCTTTTTTTTTTTTCTTTTTTTTTTTTTTACACCTACTTTTAAATATTTTATGGCTAGAGAGCTTATAATATGTATTGTCACGGCAGTTGTCTCTAGAGGTCAGCAATGAGTTTAATAATGAGATGCGAACCAGTGACTCTGTAAAACCCATTTCGGGTTATAAATGGCATGTTTTATTGAATCCAGTGTTAAAGGTTGTTAATGTATCAATTGGTGATGGTCAGGGTTAAACAAGCTTCAACATGAGCCCTCTCATGTTGGGGAACTGACAGTAACGTATTTTTTCCACCTCTTTGCCGAAGCCGTGTTTGTGTATTGCATCCCTTTTGCCATGGGTATGCTGCGGTTTAAACCCTCTAGGTCTGATCTGAATCTTTCATTAGTTTTGCACTGATATAATGCTGTTAAATGCAGTGGAATCGCTCCTGATTTATGCTTGCTAGCAAGAAGTCTACATAAGGTCTGGGCTTGGTTTGATTTTTCTACAGATGCATATTCCCAAATTTACCGTGAACTGAGAAGTGGTGTTTCCAGTGGTCCTAGGAAAGTATCCTACATCCTTCTGGACCTCTAATATCAGGAGACGTGTCTCCTCATGTCTRCCTCAGCTTTTCTTTATTTGCTGCTCTTAGCTGCACCCTCATACAGGCACCGGACAACTCCTTTGGTTGCTTTATTGCTTCATCTTTCCGGCGCTCCGCAGAGCCGCTGGTGCCTGCAGCGCACTCATTGGAGCAGGTTGCACCTTTTTTCCTCTTTCACTTTTTTGCTCGCTGGGTGGACGTGCTGCACCACATTCCTGTGAATTTGAAGTCTCCTGCAGTGCCCAGTGTATTGTTGATGCCAGCTAAATATTAAGCCCTAGTTAAAGAAGATGGAGTACAATATAAGTTTCCTTTTTGCTATAAATTGGATCGAATAGGAGCAGTGGAAGGAAAGTGCAGGGCTATTAAAGCCCATTTGGGAAACAAATGATTCAAAGAGAACAGAATTGTTAAAATTGAAGCAAATTTATGCATCCTGGTGACTACGTCCACCTTGTGGCTTTGCCTTTTCCTTAGGGCACAGTGGGGAGTTTTCAGGCAGTACGAGGAATGCATTGATTTGTAGGGCTAGGGAGCACTCTGAATTTTGAGTAAATCTTCTGGGAAGATTCACAGCAATATTTTATATTTGCTAAAGAATCTAACAAATATGTCCCTGGAGGTTACGTGCCTCCACCAAAACCAACGCAGATTTGGTTGTTTGCGGCTCTGAAAGCATGTTTGATATGAGTGCGTGGATGTTATCTCCTGCTCAGCTGGTTCTGTTTTCCAAAGCCAAGTTTGGCATAATAGTCCTTTATAAAAAATGGAATTGATTCTGACAATTTTAGGCAATACTCAGCTTTGGTGCACTGAAAGACGATATAAAAGCAGTAAGAACATAGACTTTCCTACATGCTCATGAGAACTGGGGAGAGATTGATGAAGAAAGAGAAGTCAGTAGCCTCACTGCTGCAATAAGGTTTGTGCAGACAAATCCCTGCAGTTCTGTAGAGCCCTACTGAACAAAATAAAGGGGGCATTTTTTGCAAGCGTAGACATGACTTCTGAAGGCTTGTGAGGAGCTGTAACAAACTTCACCTGAATCGATCACAGTGGACTGTAATCAAAGGAGGAAAGTCCAGTGGAAGTGCCATGCACTCTGATCAGAGAGAGTTTATTAGCTGTTGTGGTGTTGCTGTTCCTGAACAAATAGAAAACACTTTTGGGGAAGGTTTGGTTGGCGTAGTAAATAATAAAGGTGTGGGAATAACATTTGGTAGCAAAAGACAAGGATACACTGTACCAACTGTGTAAAGATAGGATGCCGTGCGATGTACAGCACAGGATACCGCAGTTTGTTCTTCCCCCTCTTACTGCAAAAGAAGAGGAACAGGTTGAAAAGGAAAAAATATCAGGAGTTTTTATGGAAAACAGAGCTGTTCCGCATTGTGGAAGCTTTACGAATGAATGTATAAGATTTTCTAAAAAGAAGGCAAGGCACTAAGCAGTTATAGGAAGCGCAAGTCTCTTCCTCTCCAGTACTGAAAGAAGCAGCACATGCTTTTTTAATTACAAGCAAAGTTCATTTGTCAAGCTAAACTCCTCTGAGTGTGTTTCAAATGCTTGCTAGGTCTTAAATTACTTGAAAATTCCATCTTGGTTTTGGCAGTGGTTGAACTTGAGAAAAAAGTTGGTAAAACAGAAAGCAAGCATGCCATAAACTAATGAGGGCTGTAACTTTAGTGGTCTTCTGAAACTAGATACAGCAAATTAAAGTTTTATATGAGTCTTGTGGGCCCAATGATCTATTTTTTTAATCTTCCTGGTTGTAAAATGCTTCTTTACCATTTTATTTTTTCTTAAAAGCCTATAATATAGTGCTGTTTTGAATTTATATCATTTGAGCATGTTTAATAATGATCGTGTATCCTTTTAGCCCCTCATTAGAAACATGATTCTTGCTTTTTATGACTATCCAACCTGCCTTACTCTTTTTCATTTTTATTTTTAGATGCATCATCCTATTCAGATGAAACCTGCAGATAGTGAAAAGTCCAATGGTACGTGTTTTAACTTACTTTTACTTACTTGTGACTCTCTTTTCACAAAAGCACACAGAACGTTGCTAGAGTTCTTGCTTTCCTCCCTGTGCGGTGAAAACTGTATGAGGAGGTTTCCCTACAGCTGACAGGTCTGGAAAGACGTTGACCTGCTCTGAACTCCAATTTATCTTCAGCTTTAAAGAAGGAAGGAAATGTTCTGAAAAGCGTTCTTGCCTCGAACATGCTGTATGTCATGGCCTACCTCATTACATGTGTCTTCCACTTGCTCTGCCAGCAGTTAAGTGATACAGGAGCACCTGGTATTGATAGGATGGAGATGACGTTTTAATGGTGAGAAGACAGAAAGAAAAGAAAAGCAAGCATTCCTGTGTTAACAAACTGTGTAAGCACCTGACAGGTCCTTAAACATTTGCCTAAACTTCCTTTTTTATAGAATGAGACTGTTCTGAATCTCAGCCAAATTTAGGCTTTAATCGTATGCTTAGTTCTGAACTGGGAAACCCACCTTGCATCTCGTGGTATATTTATTCCTCTCAACCATTCTAAAATGAATGCTATAATGACAGTAATATCCATTCAGAATACTAGGTTACTGCCTAAGTGGATGTATATGACATGCAAAATAGACAGCACGCTAAATCTATTAAACATGCCAGGTTTGTATATTCAAGGAAATAAGATAATCGGATGGTAACACAGCCTGGCTGTGTGTGATTCTTTAAAAATATATACATGTGTATATTTTTCCCCTTGATTTGTTCCTGTAATTTTCTAAAATGTATGTTAAAGATATCTCCCTTCTTAGATTGCAAGAGCTTCTTTTTCCCATAAGGCCCACATAATCAGAGCTGGTTCCTCCAACAGGCATCTTTGCACCTCATTAATTAGTAATCAGGGCAGAAGCCGTGCACTTAGAGATCTACATACCTGCAAATGTAAATTATGATTGGGCTCTAAATCTCTCCGCAAGGCTTTTTTAAGGCTTCTTTTTTGCTAATTGTGGTGCATCCCATTTTCAGGCTTCTCCAAGGATTATAAAGTTTAGGAGGAAATTAAAACTTCACATTGTGCTAGGTTTCCTATTAGGACAGCTTTCAAAACAAAACTGGCCACAAGCACAGCAGATTTGAGCTGTCACCTGTGCTCTCTCTTTCGTGTTATCCAAGAACAGCATTTTAGCAGCAATTTATTGCCTTTCTTTGAATGTTCGGAAAAGAGACCAAGGGATCTGCATGAGCAGGAGGCCAGAACTTGTCAGACTTGTCAGACCCCACCGTGGTGAGTGAGAGCTTTGCTATTCAAATCAAAATTTCACCCCCTCGTTTTCATTGTGCTTGCAATGGGCAAAGTTTTCCCTTAGGTACAGGAACACCAGCCAGGACCCTCTGAGCTAATTATAGCCTGTATGGGTCCTTCTTTCAAGGAAAAATTTCGCCTTAAGTTCCTGGCAAATTAGAAACATAACAGACAATGGAGCAAAACAGACTCCAAATGAATTACTTGTTCATTGCCTGAAGTTTTTCTTCCTAAAGAAGATTGARCATATTGGCAAAGCACTATGGGGAATTGTGCAACTCCTGTTCCTGCTCTGCAAGTAGAACGTGCTTAGAAAGCAGGGTAAACGAGCTCCTCGCTGCTCTTAGTGTGGGCATATCTACATGATAGTGCTGTCTGCACCGTGGGGATACTCTGAATCTTCAGAGTATTTTCTTGGACCTACGCTCCGTGTGAGAGTTATGAGGGGTTGGGGTTTTGGGGGTGGGGGAGGTTGACTTTCTTTGCATTTTGGGGAAAACACATTGAAAGATCAGAGGTCTCAGCTGTCAGATTAGATGCCTGCTTTAGTCTCCTGGCGAGTGCACGCACTTCTTGCAGGCATGTTGTGGGTGATGGGGTGTAGGAGCACCTCCATGGGGGAGGTGAGAGTCTGCAAGCAGCTTGGAGAGCCAGAAGAGAAGGAACGGCAGCCTGGGGGAGTGCTTGGCACATGTTTCCCGTATGCTGCAGGCTCTCCATCTGAGGAGGCGTGTTATCTGTGCCAATAGCAAATGGCAGGAAGAAGCATACCCCGTCAACAACATTGATAGGTTCAAGGGGAAGGAAGGCATGCCAAGGGGTCTTGGTTTTCACGATCTGTGGTGTTCAAGCTTGTGATGAATGCTTGAAACCCTTTGGTTTCTGAGTAATGGGAGGATCCCCCACATTTTATAGGTGAAGTAGTGTTTCTGAAGTTTCAACGAGGGTAAAGAAATTCCCTCAGTCAAAATTTCCAAGCAGCTTGTGGAAAGTAATGTGAGAGAGAGATTGGGCATGCGTTGCCATTCTTCTGAGCTTTCATGCGTATGTGGAACGCTTCAGAGACTGGTTGAGGTTCCCTTCAGGTGAGGTTCCCCATGCTCATCTTACAGAGGTTTTTCAAAGTACAGTATTTGCTGTGTGATAATACTGAAAATCCTGCTGAGGTGGATGAACTGGTTTTACAGTCACTTGCTCATTTCTGGAATTCGGATCCAAAAATGTGTGAAGGGTTTATAATTTTGTGACTCTTCCTAAAACATTTTGCTTACTACCAAGTTCCTGGTTGTGGTACCAAAATACAGTTGGTACCACAGAGAAGATTTGTGCCTCCCCATATTAAGTCTCTTCCAAAAAGATTTGAATCAGCACCCAAGCCCAGGAGTGATACCGTGAAATGCTCTTCCTTCCCCATCATTGTTCCTGTCTTTAGATTTATGTGTCCCTTCATAAGCCTGTCCCTTAGCACAGAAGGCCAAGCTTGCCTGTTGGAAATTGGGAGAAGGACGTGGAAGAGACACCTCCTGCACATGCTTGACGAAGTACCTTGGCACTTCTGTAATATTCGGACTTTATTAGCAACCTGAAGATCTGTTTTCTTCTGGGTAGGAACCAGGTGACTGATCTAGGCAATCATCTCCATCCCTTACCTCTCTACAGGAGTGGAAATAGAGAATGATAGCTCATGTCTCTGAGTCATCTCTCCTCTCGCACAGATGAACCAAGCTTAATCTCTTCCACTGAGCTTTTAGCAGCTAGAGTTGATGGAGAAAGATTTGCCTTTAGGTCTAATTTTGTCTATTTGTCTACCCTGGAGGATTCTTAAAAGGCTTTTATTGTTGACAAATGTAGCATCCCTGAAAGAGTTTCAGATGATGAAGTTTATTGTATGTCCTGTTCTGATCACCCATTAAATATAGTCCTGACCGCCTTTATATTGCTGGTCAGTTAGTTTAACCTATTGACAAAGTTTCAGTTAAGGAGTACCTGCCAGAAAAGCATGGCTTGAAGGCTTTGAAGACTCCACCACTGCTAGTTTGCCCTCCAGTGTTAACCGCTCACAGCATTTGGTTGTTTAAGGATATTTAACCTCTTTCAAAAAATGTGGGTTCCTGCACTCTAATACAGAAAACCATGTAAATGCATCCTTGACTTTATGTAGTCAGTGACCACATGCTACAGTTTAGTAAATACTTAATTTTTTCTGGGTCAGGATTTGAATACTGTCAATACCTTCAGGCACATATCCTGAGGACAGTATACTCTTAAATGGATCAAAGCACCAACACTTCAAGGAAAATGATGAAATTCTCCATTAAAAAAAGGCGGGGGGAGGGGGAGGGAGAGCTGTGTGATCTTATCATTTATTTTTATTTATTTTATCAGTGAAAACTTGAAGAAATAATTTTGAAATTCTAAGTGGCACGACTTTGCCAATTTGGAGGGAGTAATTAAATGCCATATGTTAGCACTAACACATAGAAAAGTTGATAATTAATGCAGGCAGCTCTGGATCCAGGTGTGACTTTGACAGATTGTACGCGAGGGTTTTTCACAGGCTTACAGATAAGGATAAAAAGTCTGTTTTCCCCTCTTCCCTCCTGGATGGAAAAAAAAATAATAAATAACCATTTATACATAATTAACCATTTCTTGATTGGCTCAAAAGAGGAGGCAACTTCTGGAGGGGAAATGTGCTCTTTAACTGACTGGAGCTGTCAAAATGTATAATAAAGGAATATACCTGTGATTTTTCATGACAGAATTTTGGGTGTTTAGAATGAGAGAAGAGCAAAGTTTGTTGAATCTTAAGGCATATTCCCATGATTATTGTAGGGTTCAGCTCTTCTGTAGCATACGGATAATAATCACTACCCTTTATTCTCATGGATTAGCACAGCTGACCTAGTAAGCTGAGAAATGGGTCCTCGTGAAAAATGCTCATTACTGTTGCAAAGCTAAAAAAATCAGACCCTCAGGACCGCATTTTGCAAGTTGGATGTAGCGCTGTCAGAAGTTAGGAGACTCCAGTGTGAAAGCAGACCCAAAGCAGAGGTTGAGTTCATCTCACCCGCCTTTAGATGGCTAAAGTATAGTTATGTCCCTTCACGCGAGATGCCTAGGCACCCTTGCTAGGCAGGGGAGAGCTATCGATATGCCTGATGGGGTTACAGGAACGATTCATCTCCTTGTAAAATACATATCTGCAATTAGTTACACCAGGTTCCCGCACCGTGAACACCTGCATTCAGGCAAAACACTTTCACCCCAAATCCAGCAGGTTGAGCCCTGGCTGTGTCGCACCAAACTGTGCCTGGGCAGCAGAGCTGACCTGCATTTCTAATATGCCAAGGGGGGGTGCGCTAACCTCTAAATAAATTTGACCCATACTTCTTGCAGTCCRTTTTCTATTTAATTCTCACTCCATTCCTGCAAGGCACATAAGGATCCTTTTTGGAAAGAAAGGGCAGAAACGCGTGACCAAAAATGCAGAAACAAATTCAGATAGCCCGTCTTACATGGGTAAAAATGCATTCCCTTCTCTGCGTGAAAATATGTAGTTGAAAATTACTTCGGCCTAATAATATCAGATGTTATATCAGACGGGGTGAAAACATGTCATTTTGATCCTGACTGTTGTCCCTTTAAATAATCTTTATGCTGGGCCTCTAGCCAAAATAGAATAGCAATTTTCTTAAGCTTCAGCAATGATCAGCACTGACAAGTGGTGCTGAATGCCGAGCACGTCACCATATCAATATGTTTGCTGTACTCTGAGCATCCTTTGTGAAATCTGCATTTCTAAGATGTACAGTACACGGGAGCTGGATGTTTAATTTACTATAAAATCACCCCGAAGCTGAAAACCTGMAAATCATGTTAGTTAAATGGCATGTTTATAGGTTTACTAGCAAAACTGAAGGAGGCCGGTGGAGAGTTTGTCRTCTGCTCCTCTTCGGGAAATTAAAACAAAGCCTTCGCGTTGGGCTTTGAGGGAGGGCAGAGGCGTGCTGGGGGCCATCGGCGCTCTGCTTCTGCTTGCTTGCTGGATGAGGACCCCTGCACCAGTGCAAAGTCCCTCATTTCTTTGAATTTCCGTCTGAATTTTTTTGCTTAGAGTCTTTCTCCAGGGCCATAGCACATGGCCAGCGCRCAGGCTGGCCAGGGACCTTCCTCAAAGGGATTACTCAAGGCAGCAAAGGCATTTTAAGCAGCCAAGTTGCAGGCATCATCTCGCCCGCAAATGCGAGTGCCCCGAGCAAGCGTGGGCTTCCCCCTCCACCTTGCCCARCGGCAGCCGAAGCTCCAGCCATGGCCCCACTGCCAGCTCACCTGGTGCCTGTGGGCACCACAGCTCAGGTCATCACCTGTAAAATAATTATTAGGAACGCCAGGGCCAATTAAATATTAGAAATGAGGTGTAGAGTTTCATGAAGAGATGTTTAAAAAATATATATATATATGTAGCCCAACCAGCAGGTCTTATATACTGGTCTGTATGGAACAGGCTCATCCCATGTATTCGTCATTGGTTAACCCTTTCTGAAGGGTTAACCTGTTCGTGGGACCTCAGTATAAAGTGGGAATGAAAATGTTGAGCCTTGAGGAATGTCTGCTGCAAAAAGCTGCTTCCCCTGGGTGTTAAATTCACACCAATTTTCTTGCAAGCTTGTAGAGTGAGAAGCTGAGATTCCAGGGGCTGGTCTATGTTTTGGAGTCTGAAAAAATGCGTGGTCTTGGCACTTGCTTGTATAAAAGCTACAAATACTTTTTAAACTCAGCAATTTGGAGAAAAAATTATTTCCAGCACCTCTCCTGTGATCAATAAACATGAACCTCTTCTTCTTTATTGTTGAAATTATTAAATGCTGTTAAAGTGTTGAAGTATAACACAAATAAAATCCTATGAAAATAGATGCAGTTTCTTCCTTCTCAGCTGCAATTTATTCCATCTGACAAACTCATGCTAATACAAGGAGAGTGGGCTGGGGAGCAAGGGAAGAGTCATTATTATTTTTTGTTAGCCCGAAATGAAAATACTTCATTACAAAAATAATTTGCACAATAATAGAAATAAATAAGTGCACTGCAGACTCTCTGGAGTAAAGCTCTCCTTCTCTTTCTGCTTCCCCACCAACTCTGACAGTCTGCTCATTAACAGTGAATTGGATTTACATGCCATTTCAAGAGAAGAAGAAAGCACTAGTGTATATGCTGTATAATAAGCACTTAGGTYTTCGGTTCAATATAGATGGGATGGCGAGTTAGCGTTTTTTTTTCAAGTCTTTCCAGGGTGAGTTAAGTTTTGATGAGCTATTTCTTTCTTGACCTGAGTCCACAGCTTTGGACTGGTAAATCTGCATTCGATTAAGAGGAGGACCGCGTGCTTGCTGCTACAGCAGCCCAGCTTCGGCTGATGTTGCTGATGATACAGAGGGGAAATATTCCACCAGTAATTTGGGTAGAGCAGCTTTCCTTCTTGCAGACTCKGTGTCGGGGGGCTCGCCGAGAGCATTTTGCAGCCTCCTGGGTATGGCGCTGCCCTGCCACACGTCCCCTTGCAGGAGACAGGGCTGCGGCGGCAGGAAAAGAGCAGGAAGATCCAACGCAGCCTTTTCCCGCAGCAGCCGCTGCCCCTCTGCCTTTGCGAGTGCCGTGCATGAAGCTGGTCGAAATTGCAAGCGGGGATAGGAGCCTCTCTCTCTCTCCAAACGCTTCCCGGGAATATTTTTCCCTAGCTCGTGGCGTTACATGCACCGTCCCCTCTTCACCCTCACCCCGTCATGATTTCTTTGGTACCTGAAGGAATTCATCTGCGTGAAAACCTGTGCAAGGGTATCGCTGCTCGCTGACGGAGGGCGATTTTCGCCCAGACGCTGCCGCGGCGAGGCACAGGCGGCATGACTCAGGCTGCCAATTAATACGTTACACAAACAGCAACCGCCACCGAAAAAAAAGGGAGCGAGGTAAAGAAAAACTGGAGATTTGGGGTGGGGGGAAGGGAGGTTGTAAGTAGCAAGTGTTTGCCTTAGGACTTGTCTTCAGTTCCCGAGCCAGCCTCACATGACTGGAGCCCGGTTTGATGTGGTAATGAAGCATTGATCACAGGGAAAAAGATGAAATGGCCTTTGCTCATTCATTATTTTTATCTTCTAGCTGTGGAAGACAGAAAATTGTTCATAGGAATGGTTTCGAAGAAGTGTAATGAGAACGATATCAGGGTGATGTTCTCTCCGTTCGGCCAGATAGAGGAATGCCGAATCCTGCGGGGACCCGACGGGCTGAGCAGAGGTGAGCGTGCCGCCTATACCGCCTCCTTCCTTAAGTGCTGACGGGGAGCTGGGTGTCGCGGTCAGGGTAGGCAGAGGCGCGGGCCGCAGCCAGGGGTGAGCTGCGAGGTGTCCCCGGGGCGCGGGTGCCCCCGTGAGCTCTGCGCGGGGGCCGAGCTTGTCGCCTTTTCGTTTCCAGTGTCGGAAGGGTCTCGGGACCAACGTACTGACGGGTGTCCTCGCACCGCTCGTCAGCTGGGGAGGTCCCCTCGCACCCTGCGGAAACACCGCCGGTCTTCTCCTCTCGCAAAATCAAAGGTCCCGCCCTGAGCCCCTCTCTGCTTTGGACCATAAGGCCAAAGAGAAGGGACCATAAATGGTTGCAGGCAGGGGCATGGGAACTGGCCCACGTCGTAGCGCTGTCGCCTCAAATCCTGCCTTTTTTTATAACCATATGCAAAACACAGGTCTGCTGTAACTCAGGAACCAAGAGGTTAGCTGCAAATGAGAGCTTCGCCTGGACCAGACATTTTTTAAAAGAGCTTTTAGAGCTTGTGCCCATATTGCAACCCAAAGCCCAGAGCCAAGGTATTGAGCAGCACCACAGAAAGCCGTCGCGCGGCTGACCCGACCTTTGGAAACCAAGCGCAGCCCAGACTTCAATAGCCGGCGATCCCTTTTGAGTGCAAAAGTGCCTTTTGAGGGAAAGGCCCTCTGAAAAAAACGTACTGAAAAGAAAAACAAATGTATATTGATGACCTAGGCTGCGTGTTAGCTGCAGGGTATGCAGACCTGAAATGACTCTCAGAGCACGAGCCTTTTTGCAAACTCAGCACCACATGGTGCTGAGGGGAAAAGCGAACCGTGATAGTCCCCTCTGTCGGCGGGGAAGGATGCCACGGTACTAGCCACCGTCATTTAACGGCACGAGCAGTGAAGGAATTTTAAGTGTGGAGCTGTGAAGAACATCACTTCTGTTTCTATAGGAATATTTTTCTTCTACCCATAAAAACACATAGAAATCACAGTTTATGCATTTTATTACATTTTCAAAAACACACAGAAAAAGATAGCAGTGCCCATTTTGCATATATATATATATATATATATATTTAACCTCTGAATCTACTTGTTTCCTCTAGGCTCTGGAATCGGCAGTATTTTGTGCAGCAATTTGTGCATGACATTGAGGAGTTACAGGTTTTTGTTTGTGTGTTGCCCAGCCCGTGCAAAATGCCTAGAAATTTCGACAGGGGAAGTTGCATGTGTCATTATATGTTTCGTGGAGCTGGTTGAAAACATTTGCTCTATCACTTCTGAATACTAAGCATTCGTTGAAAAGATACGCTAACAAGAAATAGGACGCCCCAAGAAAGTCTTGTGCTTGCGTTTTGTTAGCCTGCAATCCCACCAGTTTTGGGGCTGGGATGCAGCAGTCCCTTCGGGCGAGGGGAGCCTCAGGGTCATGGCTTGTGCCTTGGGGAAGGCTAGGGGGAAGGTCTGAGGTCGGTCTCTGCAGCTCAGTAATGAGTGTTTCGCTGGCGGAGCTGAGGGCTGTTGCTATCTGTCTAGACCCTATGTTGAGGCAGAACAAATATTTCTAATTTTTAGCGATTTCCCTTGCAAGTAGCACAGAGCAGAAGGGGCGATGGAAGTCAGAGGTGGAAATGGTGCTAAATAACTGCTGAAATAGCTAGATTTGGGCATCAGATATTTCGAGCCTCGAAAGAATTAATTGATGCACTGGCATCACCCAGCAAAAAAATGGATCTTTTCTGGGATCCATAGAAATCCAGCTGCATACTTGCTTTTATTCCCTAGACAAGGGTACCCTGCAAGCATAGAAAAGCTAATTATGAAATCCAGTAGGGTAGTTTTGTTCTGCAGCAAATAGCAATCTCACAGTAGTCAGGAGCTGAGATTTTTAAGCCACGTCACGCACATCCCAGGCAGAGCAGTGCCGTCTGCCAGGCRGCAGAGTCGTAGGTTGACGTGCCGCTCTTTCCCACTAGAGGCCAAAGATCACGGTCCAGGTAGGTCACGCTCTGGTGGCCTTAGCAGAGCTGCATCCTCGCTGCCGCTCRGGTTTATTTTGGTCCCAATCACGCCTGATACTCCATCATGCCCTCGTGCATCATGCCTTGTTAAGCTCAAATTGCTTTCTACACACCCGYGTTCACACCTGAAAATGAGTTCGGCTGTGCCAGCCGGGTTCTTGGGCAGATGTTTATCAGCTTCACGAAACCACCGCACCGTGCGAAGAGGCAAAGTGCTGGGAAAATGGTCGGGATCGCAGAGATGAAATGAAAAGCGCTAAGGGAGATTTGCAGAGGAGGGATCTTGGCTGGAAAAGCACAGGGTCAAAAGCTCTTTCATGAAAGCAAGGGGAATGTATACAGGTAAAATCGGTGTAACAAGTGCCGATACTTAGTGGATTTTAATTCACGTTGCCGTTTCCAAGATGTTGCTTCCCTCTGCCACAAACAGYGTGTGTTTTCCCAGCACCCCTCCGGATGTGCTTCCCTCCCGGACACAGACGGGGGAATGAAAAATAGGCACTTTCTTAGGAAAACACTGTCCTCATGATGCCAGAGCCTTTGGGAACTCACAGTGCGCCCAGCAGCRCGATGGAAATATGGTCCAATAAACTCCGTTTGGCATCGCTTTCCAATTGCGTAACATGGCATCTYGCAAGAAAGGAGCTTGAGGAGTTTAGTCATTGGCGTTTATGCCAACTTTGGAGCTGTGTAAAAGGATTTGGGAAACAATCTTTATCACCAACAGATAGTTGTAAGCTCCTGGTTATGCTCCTTGGTAAGACGATTCTGTTTCGTGCTGCTGTTTTTTTCTTAATGAAGAGTAAAAGCTTTCAGTTGACTTTTAGACCTTGTCTACACTGCAGCAGCGACGGTGCTGCTAGTACAGGAACGGGCTGCTGCAGATCCGTAGGCTGGATCTAGGGTTGTAACACACCACGTGGCTCCAACGGCAAGGAAGAAATCCCTCCCGGCAGCAGCAAGGGAAAACGTAAGGCTCGGGGATGAGCGCGATATAAGTGCTAAGGTAAAGAGAGAGCGGCAGAGGGACTGAACGGGTTGTTTCTWGTGTAGTTTCTAGCCAGGAGTTGGCAGAACTTTAATAAAGTTGCACCCGTTGCTGTCACTAACTGATAACAGACCATCRGCATTTCCCCTCCAAATTCCTATTATCAGCTGTTTGAAACACATCTCCACAACCAGACTAAAATAAAATAATGATAGAAAGACTAAAAATAATGATGCAAARTCCCAGCAGTGCAGCAGGGTGTTTTAGGCAAATTTAGAATTTTTCCTGAAGTCATTTTTTTCCCCTGTTCCCTGCATCTAAGAAATAATTGTGGTTTATATCTGCAACTGGTTATATTCTGGCCAGCTACAAGAAATAGGCAGCAACCAAAAGGCACTGCCCTCTGAAGGCTCTGGGATGGTTCYTGTGAGTAATTCTCAGCTGTGAAAAACATTTAAAAATAAAAATACCCTGTTGGCTGTAGAGATAAAGAAGCCAAAGACTCAACAGACACGGCGGCTGGCCTTCGCTTTAGCAGGGTTCGTGGGCCTATCTAAAGCAGCTTGCCACTGCCTGCGCTGAATTCATTATTGAAAGCGAAGGATTCAGCCTGCAGGGTTGTTTAATCCGGCACTTTTTTGTGAGAGCTAAGTATGCTTTACAAAAATTCCTGATTGTGATATCATGGGCTCAGCTTCATTATCATGAAAAAGCAGAAGTGAACTGCCTCAGATGATGAAGATTTTTTAAATCACTTATTGTGAGTGGCTTAAGGAAACTTTCRGACCTCCCGACTCCTCGCGCTGTGTAATGTCTGCAGGAGCACAGATGCGAACGCAGACAGCCGTGGGATGATAGCTAGAGCGTGCAAAAATAGCCAGAAATACCCACGTTTGATTTGCAGCTGTGCCACTGATGTGCTGGGTGACCGTAGGTGAGTTGCTCTCTCATCAGCTCTCCATTATATCGTTCCTTAAAATAAACAGAGAGCAGTGGTCCTCTACCTCTGCAAAATGCTTTTTTTTTTTTTTTTAAGATCAGTGGATCAATATCTCTGCATCACTCTAGGAATTATTATCGTCCATAATGATGATTAAAAATAAAATCCGCTTATCGCAGGAGCACCACATAGCAAATTATGCTGCTGTATTGCTAAATGCAGATTTATATAACAGATATCAGAAAGAGGTCAACTGGATTAATAGCATGGACTGAAAAACCTTCTAATTACATGTACAGACTTTTGGATCTACCATGAACGCTGTAGAAAAGCTCCAAATGCATATTCCTACATCTTCTACACTCCTATTTGACTTTTAAACAAAAGATCACTAAGCACATGGGATAAGTGAACATTTCTGCAGACATCAGTTACAGGRAATTTTATTGTTCATTTGTTCTAAGAGCAGTTTAGAAATGGCATGGAAAGTTGCACCATGGTCAGGCAGTTGGGTTGGTAAAATTCATGACTTTTGAGATTTGGGGGGGTTCTTGATAAACAAGTAAAAGAAAATTAATATTTGCATCATAATTACTTGCAGTGAAGAGTAGGTGAGTAGGTTTTATGCCTGTTTGTTTCTTCTCATGGATATTTACTGCTCCTTCAACGAGCTGAAGTGCCAAGCATGGGAACAGCCTGGATTAGTGGCCACCTTCTCACTTCTGTATCAGTAAGTGCTGGGAAAGGAGCACTGTGGCAGTGCGACATTTTTAGGTTCCCTACGGAAGCATCTCAGTGCCTTATTTCTCTTGCTGTAATGTGAAAACTTTAAATTTTTTTCCAAATGTTATAGCCCATTTAATTTTGTTTTTTCCTCTGCTGAAACGTTTTAAAGTCTGGAAAGGAGGGGACAAATTAAGATAGGAAAGAGAGCAAAGTAGAGCCTTAGGAGAGAAGTATGCCTGGACGTTGCTCAGGCCATCTTGTTTGAGGTCAAAACAAGAAATTAAGGGGGAAAAGAATCTAAATGAAAAGATACTCATTTTGAAAATGGCTTTTTAAAGTGGACRTATTTTCATTATTAATAAAAGCAATTTGGAGGCATTTCATATTATTAACACTCTCAAACAAGCTAGTACTGTGGAGAGACCGAATGACGATACCCAAGCTCAGTGTCTCTGCTGGCCTTTTGCCGGTAACTCTAAATCTCAGATTTCCATTACTACATCTCCTCAGCAATGCCTCCCCACAGGGAGGTTCGAAATGAAATAATCTGCAAGAGTTTTTATTTCAGTGAGAGCATCATCAGGGCACTGTTAGCAAATGTGGTCTTTGGTATCAGTTTGATTCAGGTTTTTTGCAAATTCCAGTTACCGAGAGCTGTGTTTTGCAGAGCCGTTAATCAACTGCCCAGTTACAAGCGCTTTAAGGGGAACCATGAACTTCAGCGAATTTAAAATCCAGAATCTGTCATCCAGTCGATAGTCAGGAAAAGTCAGTGAAACCAAASGGATAAGGCATGTTTACAGGACATGCCTGTCGTTACCTTTATGTGCCTGATATGCCTAAACTGAAGAGCTTCACTGTGACTTTTTGAAGAGACTTGACTTTGTGCTGAGTGGTTGCACTTGTTCTCAGACCTATCATTACCTGTCTTCAGCAGGACCAAATGTCTGTCCACTCAACAAGTTGCTCTCTTAATCCGTGGCTGAAATGTGTGTGAACCACTCCGAGAGATTTTTGTGTGATCCCTGAAACAGGAGGCTGCCTCCTAGGGTGGTCCTTGCTCCAGCTTGTGCTCCGTTACTGAAGTGGTACAGCCCATCGAAACACACTAAAGAAAAGGCAAAGTCTATTTTGCAATCTCAGCTAGAAAGCATTTGACACCTCTAGAACTTTTTTTTTGTCACTTCTGAATTTCCATGACTTTTTGTTTGAGCCACAGCTTTTCTTTAACTAGAGACTTCCATCTCAGAGGATCCCAAAACACTTCTTGCAGGAGTCCTGGTGGCTTTTCCCTGTTGTTTCTTCCCAGGAAGCCAAGAAGAGTCCTGTCTACAGTGAACTAGGACTTGGTGGTACAACCATAACACCATGAACTACGCAGCCATAGCACAGGGCACTAGGATTGCTTGGATGACTGTGACAAGCTCATCTTGAGCTTTCTTCTGTGTCAGAGGGGTCACTGTATATAAATATATGGGGGGKTTTTTAATTGATTACATCTGCCTTTATTTCATCTCCAGAACTTTTAAAGATGTATTTTTTAAACTTCCACTCTTAACTCTAGGCCTAGGTCTTCTTGGTGTAGGTATGAAATCAGAGCCCTTACCTTGACACCTCCTTAAACTTAAAAATGTTCTACTTTACTTGCAGCTCACAAGTTTTGATGTTATGCTATCTGGTGCGTGAACTGCCGGCTGAACACTTCAAAATAGTCTCTGAAAGCCCGAGATGAGAAGAACTGAGTGAAGCAGGAGTTGAAACGGGGCAGCGCTGAGCATTTTTGAATATCGCAGCTAACTCAGTCGCTGAGCAGCGAGCCCTAGGATCGGGACAGCGTGGTTCAAGGAGGAAGCTTTTATAATTTTGCCGGCCTTTTCAAAATTCTCTTTCAGTTCTGGGGGGAGAAAGACAAACCCTGTGAGTTTGGAGCTCTTTCCAGCTGAGATGACAAGTGTAACAACAGATGCGTTCCCAAATCTCCTCTGCACCAGGGCTCTGTGGCTCCYTCGATTCGGCCCGTAGGAGGAAATCACTTGGCAAAACCCTTCCCTAGTCAATCATTTATCCGTTCGAGAGGGTCAGAAGGCAGCGTTAAAGAAGTAACTAAAGCTCTCGCCCCCTCCTTCCGCCCTCCCCTTCTGTTTCTCTGGGTGATCCCTGACATTTTGAACCCCGAGGTGATAAATAATTGCAAGGTGACTCGCAGGTTGGCCATGTTTACAAAGAGATTTTTTTTTTTTCGGTAGCTAGTGATAGAAGAAGAAGAAGTAATTTTGAGGTGTTAGCAACAGATGTATCCCCCTCTGTAGGTTTTTTTCTCTGTAGCTGCTGACCATAAGAAGGGAGTAATTGAAATATGCGGACTTGATATGGTAGAGCAGGGATAATTTGCTCGGAGCTGTTGTGCTGGACGAGCCTGGCCCATGGCACTGCGATTGCGGTAGCATTTGCTGTGACGAGGTAAGCRGCCGTGGAAATCTTTCTTGTTTCCTTGCACCGCGAGGCATGAAATCTGATTAGTCTTGTCCCGTTATAATTGTGATTAACAGCCCTAAAGCTGCCACCGTGCTCCCAAATGGCCACCTGTATCCGTGAGATACAGAGAGTGAGATTGTACTAAAAAGGGAATTTTTTCCCCATCCCGTCACAAATGGCTGCGACAAGAGTGCGGGATGGTTTGGGGCCGGCAGAGCTGATCTGGCTTCAACAGGGAGTGAAATCGTGGGTGCATGGACACTGATTTCCAGTTCAATTCAAGGTGCCCAAGGAATCTCTAAAGTGCACATGTTCCCCATATAGAAAATGAAAGGCACTGCCACTGTACAGAGCGTATAAGCATCTCCAAACAGCTTTTCTGAATACCCGAATCATAGGAGCAGGTTAGGTGGTTAAGTGGACTGAATCCTATTATATAGGTTTATCTCCTCTTTAGCCTGGCAGTCTTATATAGAAGGAAAGGATCCCGTGTTTCACACATAGTAAAATATATGTGCATACATAATACATGTGTGAGTTTTGCATGTGAGCGTCCAGGTTTGATAGCTGTAAAGATAACCCTTGCATGTGAATACATTTAGCATTTCAGTCTGGARCAACGTCTAGAAAGATGGTTAAATTAGCTAGCATCTGATTGGGGTGCTCGGTGATAACAGCTGAAGGTCTAGATTATCAAATAATTTAGAAATGAAGTTGAGTGCTAAATTTTTAGCATGATTGTTTAGGCAAATTGGGTATTTGCTGTGCAAATGGCCAACGTCCATCAGTGAGAAATGGGCAGCAGCTTGGACGTAACACRGGTACCCAACCTTGTAGCCCCTGCCTGGCAGACCATAATTAAAATGCAATCCCCTTTTCCCTGCAAAAGGCTCCAGATGCTCATATTTTAGTAGCATAACGTCACTCATCTGACATTCCCCTTTCCCAGAGAGCAAATTTCCTTTAAATAAGTAGCTCGCTCTATGGCATTTTACAGGGGATCGCAGCAAAAACCTTCTCCCTCCAGGACAAAGGAAAGGGGAATCCAAGCGAGTGGATTTGGGTTGAGGAACGAGGAGGGGGGTTTTGCCATTGCCTCAGATGGTGAAAAAAAGAGAAAAAAAAAAAGAGAGAAAAAGCGCAAGGGAGGGAAGAGCGAGTCTGCTTCCTCTTGAGTACAGCTTGCTTTCTCTGCTGATTCACATTTCTTTTGAGACCTGCTAATTGCAACATCTCTCAGTAAGTTACTTACAGCAGTACTGCTGGGTAGAAATTGTGATAAATGCATAAACTGTGTCTTATTGATTTTTGTTGACATTTTACATGCTTCTTATGCATGCTTAACCTCCATTCAGTAATTGTCACTGCGGTACACACTCCTGGGTAATGAGAGCAGAAGAAGCGAATGAAGCAGTTGCTTGACCGTTACGAGCAGCATTATCCAAGGCTCTGTATGGGGCTTCGTGCCYGCCCCCCGGTATATCTCTTATTTGTGCTCATCTCCCTTTGGAGTTGCAAGACAAGAAATGAAAACCCTCGGTGTTATTTCCTCTGTTAATRATAATAAGTGAAATGTCTTTTAAGAGAGATTACTTTGAGACTGACGGTAAACTTGGGCCTCTTTAATTTTAGTGCACAGCAGCAATGTGGAATCTAGCCGAGGTACTGTGGCTTATTTACCATTCTCCTACACATTTTGTCTCGAATGCCTTATAGAAAGCTGTTCGTTACATCGTTTTCTTTGACAAAACATTTGTCTCTGAATAACAGTAGTAGCAACACATAGCGTGTCTAAGCAGTAGTAAGACATCAGCAGTTGTTAACGTTATCCGAGAAATACATGAAGTGTCACGACACTGCCATGAAGTTTGCATTAAAAAATTCTGACTTCCAGTTTTATAATGCTGACCTACCAGTCAGAGATATATAAACCAGCTTAGGTTCCCTTGTATCAAGGGCCTTTACCTTAAAAAGAAAAATACCGCATGATGCAAAAATGCATTGACTTTATTTTCATGACTAGATGTAGTGCTTTTGGGTAATGATCAGGCATTGCTTTCTCTTACTGTTGTTTGATTAAAATGTGAATACAGTCTTGACTTGATAATCTTACCAGGTACACACGGAGCAAAAAAAAAAAGAAAAAGCATTTTATGCCTCAAATTGATTTGCATAAACCAAACAATCTGTTGCTTGTTGGATTGCAAAATGGTTTATTTTGCCCATTGGCCACAGGGGCAACAATATTGCATTTTTGATGCCAGAATGTAGCTTTCATGCATTAGCTCTAAAATGACAATATGCTTTAGCCTCTCAGTGCTTAGATTTGCTTCATTTGGAAATCTTTTAAGTAGTAATAATAATAATGTTTTGAGGAAATTGAGTGGAACACTAAATTATTCTCTGAAACCTAAGTTCAAACTGTGCAAGGCTAAGGGAGCTGAAAATCAATGCACTTTTAAAGTCATTAGAGATCACAAGTGAAATAAGTCTGTGTTGCTTTAGCTAAGCTTTTAGTGTGCCATGGTATTATTACAAAATCAGCCTGAATCTGCATTAATTTCACAGTCTTTTTCTTTAAGATGCCCAAGGGTACATGAAGAATAAAATGTAAATTTTCAGAAGGCAGTGTTTTTATTAGTCGAAAGGGCAGTGAGTCATGCACTAAAAAGCTGGCCTCTGCCATGCCCACTATAGGTATGACTGACAATAGTAAAAGAGTGGAAAAATAGCCCGGGCATTAGCCTGCTGGCTTTTTTATGATTTAAAAGACTGAAGAGGGAGAAAAGTGATTTCTCAGTTATTCGGCACATAGCTTCCGAATCATTAAAGTCGGCGGCAGCTTTCACAGATCAAAGAGCTATCTGTGCGCCCAGGACTCAGAGCAACAAAAAGCCAAAAGATTTTTATTTTGAATATGTTATTTCCTTAAATGTTGAGAGTGCACCTACGTTACTGAATTTTGTCTGAGTCTTTTCACAGTTAGGTGCAGAGTACCATTGGAGTTCTCCTCCTCCTTAGTTGTGTGGTCACTCTCGGTGCCTCACTGAGATTTATCAGTGGCGTTATGGATTCTTCWTAAATTCTCAGTTGAGTTGCCAGCGACGCCGCTCATTTATTCGCTCTCCAAAATTTGCCTGCACAAAAGACCTAGCAAGCAACTATTAATGCGTGGCCTGAACAGATTAAACTGTGCAATCCAAACTGTACGTAAAAGCCTTCCTTACTTCAAACCCTGTGGCTAAAGAACAAAAACCAAAAAAGAAAAAAAGAAAGAAAAAATTAAAGAAAAAAAAACCCTTTCTCCTCACCCATCCCCACCTAATTTTTATTTTTTTCTTCCATCTATGGTCAGATTAGCAAGTCAGCACTGTCGATAAATAAACTAGAGAAGTTGTTTATTTTTTATGTACTACTGAGAACAGTGTCGTCTTGTGGCCGTTCTCGTAGACTGTGTTGGTTTAACAAGCGTCCAACCCTTTTGTCTTGTTGTTTTTTGTCTTTCCTGCTCCCTGTCCCCTTGTTCCCACAGGCTGTGCGTTTGTCACATTTTCTACAAGGGCAATGGCACAGAATGCAATCAAAGCCATGCACCAGTCTCAGACCATGGAGGTACAGTACTGTATCATTTGCCCTTTCTTTGTTTTCTTTGTGCAAATGATTGCGAATGGTAAAGCCATGCTCTCCTGGACCAGATCAGACGCATGACAATCACAGATTTAACCTTTTTTTCGCTTTTTCTTTTTTTCTTTTTTTTCCGGCCAGCCCGCCCGGCCTCGCGCGGCGAAACCTGCTTTTCTCGGTTGCCTGAAAGCGCGCGAGAAGACGGCCGCCGGGTGCCCAAACGCCGCCCCCCGGCCCGTTCCCGGTGGCATTGTACGGAAAACGAAAACGCTGTGTCCGCCGCTCCTCAGAGCGTCCCCGATGAGAAAATTGCCTTTAATATTAACCACCCCCCCAAAAAAAAGTCCCTTAGTGTTCTTTTTAGAGAGGTTTTTCAGCGTCCTGGGGCGCGCCGCTCTGAGGAAGAGCTCGGAGAGGTTCGACTGAGCTGCCGGCGCCCGCGTTCAGCTGCCGAGGGAGCCTCTTTTTGAGCGAATACTGTTAATTTCTCCCTTGCCGGGGCCGGCCCCGTGCGACCCGCGGCGCTTCGTCCCCGCTGCGGCCGGCGGCCTGGTGGCGAGCGCCATGGCGCGGGGACCCCGCTGGGCCGCAGGCTTGTGGTGCACTCGCCCGACGCCGCGGCCCGCCCGGCAGCCTCCCGGCAGCTTTTTGCAGTCTGTGATTTTTGTCATGGTCTTTCAGAATTTTGCCCCCACAAAAAAAACCCAAAAACCAAAAACCCGCACCAGTACGAAGCTTTTACTTACGCTGGATCTTCTAGCTTATCATTGGAGAGTGCATGTTATACTGTATTACGTATACTGTATCTTCGTGTAGTGATGATTTCTCTCAGAGGTGGCATTGATGTTATGTGCACTTGTTTCTCTTTATTTATTTTTTACACCAGGACCTTTCGATTTTTTTTCTCAGTGATTTCATTTATTTTGGCTTTTTTTTTTATTATTATTCTTTTTTTCCCCCCCTCCTTTGCAATGCTCTAGTCTCCCAAAGCATGCTGGGCACTAAACAATCATTATTGCGTCATGTCGTTGAGCTGCTTTGTGTCCCGAGCCGAGCCGAGCCGAGCCGAGCGGGGAGCCAGCGGGCGGGAGGGCGGAGAGAGCAGAAGGAGGAAAGAAAAGCCAAAAAAAAAAAAAAGAAAAAGAAATAAAAATTAAAAAAAAGAGAGTGCATGAAAACGTCACTAACTGTTTCCTGTGTACTCCGAGTAACGGTATCGGCATTGCAAAGCTATTGTCTTCCCGACCATCAACGTTTGCATTTGGTTGAGCTTATTTTATAATCGATGTGTTTTCTTTTCAGTGCAATGCATTTTTAGAGCCCGAGTATACAGTGTTAGATGAGCAGCCTCCAATGAGATGAGACTAATTGGAGTTTATCTTTGCTAGCAAGCTGATGTTATACAATATATGCAGCCTTGACCGTATATATTGAAAAAAACTGCTGCTTTGAGGCTTTGAAAGGATACTCTTAGTAATTTGTGTGCCATGCACTGCTCCGTTAATTCAGATCTATATATTTTTCCTAGGTTTGATTCCAAGTGAAAGGAGAATGTTTATTGGTAATACTGTGTTTCACCTATTTTTTTCCATGTGTTTTAATGTATTTTTCTGCCTAGCAAAATGAATTTCACACAGCTCCACCTCAGAAGATCTTAAAATTAAAGAGAGAATACCTCACAGACCAGTTCTTGCTTTATGCCGTCCTCCTGTTGAACTCAGTCCTGTAGCATAGTTACTCTTGGAGCAAAGCACTTCGCAACATCTTTAAAGTCACCATCAAGGAGACCCCCAAATTCGCAAGGCAATTCTGAATATTTTGCTCTTTGGGCATCTTGGTGCCAGTACAGCTTAGGCTGAGAGCCCCTTCTTTGAGGGCAGCAGCACACCTTCTCCCGCTCCGAAAATGACCCTGAACGGGGTGGAGATACCAAGCCACTGAGATGCTCCTTACTGATGTGCTGGGAGGTTCCTCTTGAGAGAGAAGATGGGAGCGATTAAGATAGAAGTCATTCTTTAGGCAAACAATTTTTGCTGGCTCTTCTAGTAAAAAGTTAATCTGGGTTAGCTAGTGTTAAATCTGGACTGTCAGCCTGAAACAGTGGTCCTTGGACACTTTTGTTTCATGTTTAATGCACAAAAAAACATTGCAGGGGGAAGAATATGCATTACGCAGTCAAATTTCAGCTCAATTGCTGACCTGACTTTTTCTTTTTTTCTGATTTCAGTATTTTCAGTTCTTTGGCAAACATCATTGGCCAAGACGCATTTTCAAAGCGGGCTAAGGATGCAGAACAGTGGGGCTGTTAGTGTTCAGGTGAACACGTGTCTCCAAGAATAATGAATTCTCTTAATACCCTTTGCATCTCACTTTTTGACCAGATTAAATCCACGGATTTTAGAAACCTAATTACTGCTCTAAGTTTTTGCTCTTCTAACTCATTTCTGTGGGGTTTTTTTTGTTGTTTAAGGCATTCAAATGCAGCACCAGTAGAAGACACTAATTTGTTATCGTGGAGTAAATTTGATGCAACAATAACAACCCTTTTCTCATATAGAACCACTTGCTACATATAATTTGAGTCTTCAGAATGTTTGCTCTCTTGAAAATGATGAAGTGATGAAATACAGAGCAGACAGTGAAAAAATGAATTATAGATTCATAAATTGCAGAGATATTGTTTTTATACAATTTACTGACATTTAAGCATTCATGAATATGATGTCAGCTGTAGTGTTGAGTACTGAACTGCTGAACTGAGAACCGAAATACCTATACAATATTTCTTCTTTTGAAATTCATTTCTATTTCTTTTGAAATCAACTCAATTCTCACCTTTTTGCAGGTAGCGAGCAGGAGGTTCTGATTGCTCTTAGCCCAGCGCTACCAAAGCTCATATTAAATAGAATACAAACTTGGTTTTTTTTTATTAGCTAAACTAGAAAAATCTCTCTCACATCCTCCACCCTGGCTCCCTCTTCTTTCTTTTTTTTTCTTTTTAAGATCTTGTTTTTGTTTTTAATATTGGTATAAAAATCACTGCAGAGAGGCAATTGTGTAACAAGCTGACTCCTTCATAATCTTTATTTGATTGCTGGAGTGGCATGTATCTCCTTGCTTCCTTCCCGAAAGATTTTTACAATGAGAAGTACAAGAAAAGAATTGGAGGAGGAATAATAAATCACAAGTGATGATTTTCCAAGATAATGCAGAAGGAACAGTATTGATGGGAGATCTTCATACAAGAGAGATTATTATTATGGGGGTTTACTTCATCCTTTCCTCTACTGATGGTGCATGTTCCTATCGTTTGTCCCTGCATGAGGTTCTGCAGAGGAGAGGTGCACAGCTACTCTTTGTAGATGATAGAGGACAGGAACTTTTCTGAAGATGCTCAGAGTGCTGTGAGAGCAGCCATGGATAGAGTTAGGCTAAGTATAAGCCCGCTCCCCATCCCACACTACACGTTCTGGCTAAAATTCAGCTGTGTTTTTTTGGATCTGAGTCATCTTTTGTTCCTGCCGTTGTTGTCAGATTGAAGTTAGACAAGAAATTAGTATAACAAAGCATGGCGGGTGGGGGAAGTTATTCACTGCATCCTATGAAGTTGGAAAGCAGTATGAAATGCTAAAACAGATTGACAACTTCTATGACTCATGAGATGTCTGCATTAATTTGCAGAACTGAATCATTACGGTATCTACTTTGCTCCCTGATTTAAGAAAAATGAAGACTTGAAAGGTTAACATATAAAAACATTTGTTAGCGAAAAAGAAATAATAAATAATAGAGCGAGAGCAACAGAGACATTTTTCACATTCCTGTGTCTTGTTCTCTCCATGACTTTGCCCCCAGTCTGAAGTCCAAGGGCAATATCCAGCTGACCTCCACAGGCCACATGGTCCATGGCCTGCTGCTCCTTTTTGAGGGCCCCTCAGGCAGGGTTGAGGAGGAGGCTGCAAAACAGACTGCTAGTTCTTACTTACAGCCTCCTTATTTCCCGAGGTGTCTTGCAGCCCTCCCGTATCATGTAATGAGAGGCTCATAGAAGAATTGCTGGGAAAGGTGGCAATCGGGAATGGGTGGCCACCACCAGAGCTAGCACCTTGGGTCACATCTCCAGGACACTTGACCCAAAGCGTGCCTGGGAGTGGACCACAGGTGGGTGAACTATCCGAGCAGTAGCACCCTTTCTGGGTAATCAGTAATTCCTCCACTGCCTCTTTTCCCTAAGAAGCTGAAAAATCTCCATCCTTGCAGCCCACCATAAAAACCGACCGCCGAGGGAGGGCGAGCGGCCCTCCAGGAGCCCGGGGGTGAGTGCGTGTGGTGTAACGCCTCCGTTTCCCCGTCTGTCCTACCACAGGGCTGCTCTTCGCCAATCGTGGTGAAGTTTGCCGATACCCAAAAGGACAAGGAGCAGCGGCGCTTGCAGCAGCAGTTGGCGCAGCAGATGCAGCAGCTCAATACTGCCACGTGGGGAAACCTCACAGGTCTGGGAGGACTCACACCACAATATCTAGCTGTAAGTTCCCTCCAAAGGCGGTTGGCTACATGATTCTCTCTTTATTTTGGAAACTGTGGTAAAGCTATAGTGAATGCCCTGCAATATAACACTACGTCCTCCAGGACATATAGCATGTCTTCTTCTAAATAAAATGATCTGTACGTTCATAGCATGGTCTAAAAATACATACAAGGGAATAGAAGTTGAATAAATTTTTCAAGATGTGTCAGTGCAGTCTGAGGCACACATTTAAACTTTAGTCATGCTGAAAAATAAAGTTTGATCCCATTGATGTTATTGTTCTTTTGAACATTACGTTGCAATTTTTATAGCTGGAATAAAATTTAAGTTCTTCCTTGAAAAGAACCAACAAATGGAGGACAGATGGGTAGCAGAACACTGTACATGTCTGTATGGTACAGCCTCTAAACTGGGAATGGTGGTGTGATTTAATCCTCTAATTCTATACAGAATTCTATTCATTTATAATTTTTCTAACATGCTATACAACTTTCATATTAAAGCACAAAACTGTCAACGCTAAATATACCTAGTTGGTACTACCTTTTAAAGAACGTGAAGAGGGCAGAGGAAAGTAATTTGTTTCTCATGCATTTAAAATGATATTTTCTTTGGCCCTTTTATAAGACAAAACCCAAACACTAGCTCCTGCCCCCGGTGGAGAAATCTGAAATGCCCAGCTGTGAGTCACAGGTCCTGGATTGCCAAGAGTCCCCCGCAGCCCTGCTGCGAGGGAGGCCCTGCCTTTGGTGGCCGTAGAATCAAACAGTTTCTTTCAGGAGCTTTTTGATAATTTGGGGACTACCTGAAGGTTTTGAGATAGACAAACAGATCTGTCCATAAATGCACTGTGCATGCACAAATACATAATCTGTATGCACGCACTGCATCGGTGTAGTGATCTAATATGATAAACTTTAATTTACCTAGCAATTAAAAATATATATTGATATTGAGGTAGGCTAATTAATACTGAGGTAGGCTAAATTGTTATATACTAGTACCAGTCTAATGAATATCTATGTGCTTGATTCACAAAGATAAGAAAGGAAAAACTGAATTCAAGGGGGTGGGAGAGAATGGACTGTGATTGACAGAGATGAGTTATGGTAACTACTAGACTACAGAGGGTTGTAATTAGTCACGCTATGTTGGTTTAAATAGATTTAACACCTGGTTGTTAAAAAGAATAAATTGATTAATTGTTTTAAAGCAGCAATGTTATTGAGTTTCCCTTGTGTCTCTGTGTTTCTTAATAGAGATTAGACATTAATATGGATTTACAGCACTGACTCTAGGGATGTTCATTCCAACAATAGACAGAAGCAAGAGACTATATAAATGTAAAGGAAAGCATAAATGCTGCAAATGTAAAATGATAGCTCATTTTAGTTTTATCTTCGTTTGTTACCTTAACGGCACATAGATTGCTGTGTTATTGTTGTTAATTTGCAGCTTCTGCAGCAAGCAACTTCCTCCAGTAACTTGGGTGCCTTCAGCGGCATTCAGCAAATGGCCGGTAAGTTAAAAACCATTTCGTTTTGCTCCAGCTACGTTTTGTATTCTTCCGCTATTGAATTCTGTACCTCTAATAATCACATGGGCGGGGGGCGGGGGGAGCTGTGCATTAAACGCGGCAGATGTACTGGCAGGGGACAACTCGTGGTTCAGCATCAATAGAAACACTTTCTCCACTCTTTCGGAAACTGAAATTAAACCCGGTGCTCCCAGGTTGTGCAAACAGTTTGTCTTGCATTAGTCACCTGCCATTTGTCCAAAGTACCCAATTGCAAATTGCAGGGGAGCTCTTAGTCCCCGCAGCTGTATCCTGGCCTCTAAAAAGTGTCAGGAAAACACCAGCAGGATTACGCTCTAATTTCCAGCGAGATTTCTGTGTCCTGAAAAAATCAAATTAATGGCAGCCCTCAAACATTTTAATAACAAGCGGTGAGTAAAAATGTTCTGACCTTTTTAATGAAACCCAAGATTATGGCCTACCTTCGGTATGAGTTTCCAGGCCCCTTTTATAATCACGGAAAATTAACTGGGTGCCTTTTTGACTGCAGAACCCTAGTTGACAAAATTACACAACAGAGGCTTTTATGTAAAAGTATAAGCTTTAGTCTGGGGGAAAAAAAAGAAAGAAAGAAAGAACAAATGGAGGGGGGGAATCAAAGTGTAAGCGTATTTGAAAGCCAGCTAGTTGGAAGGTTTCTTAGTAATGAGCCGTGTGCCAGTAGTAACTGATGTGTAGTGATTAGCAAAAGGTCGCTCCCACTGTGTGACCTACCATGCTGATACCCTAACTTAACATGATGCTAGAGAAGGCAGCATGTGCAGTAAATCAGAGCGCAGATGCACATTATGCCTGCCGCGAGAAACTGTTAAAAAGCCTTTTTTCTTGTTACAGGAAGGAAAAAGAAAAAAAAAAGAAAAAGGAAGCACAAAACCCCCAAATTGCTACATTAGTTTATTTTAATCATGAACCCACTGCATCAATGAAATGCAGCATTGTGCTTGCTTCATCATCACAAAACAAGGGCTAAAATATTCAGAAGTCTTTAGGAACAGCGTTTTCGCCTGCTTTTAATCCTAGCCTTTTGCTTCTTTCTGGCTCCGCTTTGAATGAATCTTGCAATATTTTAACAAGTATGGCTATACCCCACAGTATAGCTATACCCCACAGGTATTCTTTGCTCAATCGTTATATTATGCCATTATTGCAGTGACATCAGAGACTAATGTGAGCCTGCTGTCTGACAATATAAATTGGCCTACAGATGACAATATCTCTGAATTATTCTCTCTTCCTGAGACCTGCTGGCAGCGCTTGCTGGTTCTATTATGTTACACTTGCAATCTAGCATTTTTTTCATCAGAAAAGTGTATCTTAATATGATAAACAGAACAGAGCTGTTCGGTAACAGTTTTACACTCAGCAGTTCTGGAAGTGGCTTTGAGCTCAAAGATTGTGTTTAATGTTTTCATATTTGGTTAGGGCTACAAAATGAAAGAATTGAGACACTCGGGAAAAATAATGTGATCTCCATTGCATTACTTGCACCTTAGAAGTTTCTGTTGCCCGTTTCTCACTGTTGGTGTAGGTTCAGCTTTGTCTCTAAGAACGGCATTGAGATTAAGGATTTTCATCAAGTAATTTTAGGATGGGCTCTCAAGCCGGTATGTGGTTTATCCTCTGAAAATCATATGATCTTGAGACTAGAAGAAAATCATCTTAAGAAATCAAAATGGCACGTCATTTTTACTTGAAGGATGTACCTTTTAACTAAAAATTAGATTGTTAATGTGGTCATATATTGGATAATATAATGACTGTGTGCATCTCCTGGAACATATATTTTTTATCTTATGTTCATGTTATCAGAGGTGCTCCAAGTTTTTTCCCCCAAACATGTAACCCTTCGACCTTGATGTCCAAGGTCAAATTAGTGATATTAAACTTCTCTCCAAGCTACAGCTCTACACGAAAGTGCAAAAGGCTAAGCACTATTTCTTCATTAAGACTGAGAGTTCATGTCCTCGCCTCAGAAATCATAAATTATCCCAGACTTCTCTCTGCAGTACTATGTTATGCTGTGTGTCTAATAATATAGATTCATGTGTTAAGTTTTATGAAAGGAATAGAAAATACTCATATGTCTGCAGCAAGATCTCGCATTATCTGCTGAAGCCATCCTTGAATGTTTGTCTTCACAGTCCTGAAAGTAGCATAAAGGCCCTAATTTTTTTTACTTAAGCTGTATATATTCATTTTATAAAAATTAGTCTAATATATAGTTCCATATTGTGGATGGCTTGCATATTAATATAACATTTCAGGATGAGGAGTAAAATCTAGACACAATTAAGCAAGATGCTGTATAAGCTCCATCACTGCAGCTTGCAGCTTCTTTGAGCTAAAAAATTGCATTTGCAGCCAGATATTTGTACCTGTTCTTGTGTTGAATTTAAGGGGGAGGGCTGGGCATTCCTCAGCGTGAGCGATAGCAGAATTTGCATGCTTGGGTAGCTCTGCATTTAAGAATTTATTCAAACATGTGCAGTGGGTTTGAGGGGTCAAACTTGGATCTTTCAAGTCTTCTGTGCCAGGCCTCTAATCCTGCAAAGCTTTCACGTGCCTGTGTCCCACTCAAGTCATGGTTTGCTAAACTGGCATTGGTAATATCACACCCCCTTGGCCAGAATTAGGGACCTTCACATCTGCAAGTATTTATTTCTCAAGAACTCCCTAACGTACAGACACTGAGCCTGCAGAACGTCAGCTCCAGAGGCAAATGCTGCTCTTGCTGTAGGAGCCCACTGGCACTAGTAGATGTTCGGTATCGCTTTTGCCCCGTGTTCCTAAATCGTGTGTAAAGTCCAAACACATGGAGCAACTGGCTTGACTAAAATTTGTGAGATTTTAAAATCTGAGAGACCAAAAGTAGTAGTTTGCCATTTAGGTTTCCAAGCCTTAAGGTTCCACCCTCTGTTGACCAGTTTTCTCGTTTTTATTGAAAAGTGGGATTTTCATGAAATCATTCTATTTCAGGAGCCAAGCTGAAGAAAACAGTGTAATATGTCAAGAGTGGTAATAAAGTTGGGAGAGTTGGCAGTGTTGCCTTTGCGAGTGTAATAATCCTGCGGTGCTGGTTGCTGGAGCTAACCCTATCCTTGCCAAACTCCACTTAATCGATCTTTGTAAATCATGCAAGCACATACAATCATCTAGTGCGTATTTTATAGCAAGTGCTTCTTCACTCTTCCTTCCCCTCCGCAGATATCTCCTCATGCTAATTTTAAAGCATTTTCTCTCGCATGCCTCTCAAGCCTCCGTGTCTGGCCTGTGCGTTGTCTTTGGGGAAGGCTAATAACGTGGGCGAATTGCATTATGTGATTTGATTGTCCTATTTAAAAAGACAATACAAGCTACGTTACAAGCGCTAGCAACCTTTCAAGCCAAAAACGTTCCTCCTTCACATATATACCAAATGCATGGAAGGTTTAGTTTAGAGGTGATTAATGTCACTGAATGTTTCTATTGAATTTGGCCAGCACTGGATCAGAGCCTAAAAGCTACAGTGATTTAGGCCAACCTGCCTGTTTAAGAAGAACCTGGAAAGTGCTGTACAGGCAGCATAAACAGAGAGGTTTTGTATCGTATTGGGTTGCTGTAGAAAGTTGCAATGTTCAAAAGTACATTATCTATGAAGATTTTCTCTTGTCCATCTAAATAGTTTAAAATGTTTTGGCAGGAGTAAATAATTACACATACATGTGACCATTTGCTATACGTGTGACCGTTCAGTACCAATAACGGGCACAAAGGGGCTCTATTAATGTCAGTGTATGAGTAGTATATTTTTGCTGTTTGAAGTCATGCAGGAGGAATATGCGTGCTTTTGGCTTTTCTTGCTGTGGATTTCAGATCCATAAACCTTGTACAGCCGGAGCTTTTTATATTTTTTCCAGTGTGTGTTTTTTCCAGTCCTTTCCAAGCTCCCTCACAGGTTGGTTGCATGTTGGGTTGATCTTCTGGCCCGTTCTGACTCCTGTTCAATCCGTTTCACCCCTCTCCTGTTACCCAAGCCAGATTTCCTCCTGCTGCAGAGTCTGTAGGAGCAGATGGGTGAGAGAAACTCTGCAAGGTTCTGCTTTCTGAATTTTTCCCTCTAATTGTGGGATTGGCTCGGTGGATCTGGAGGGACCGGTTGGAAGCCAGGACCATCTGCACAAAAGCTCTACGCTTCTGCATTGGCCCAAGGATCCTTTGCATCCTTGGACTCTTTGGTGGCTTCATTCCAGCGGAGCTGTGCTGAAAGAGGTTTTCTCCTGCTATGACCTCTTAAGGGATATCACATTAAAAGTAAAGGTCACTGAGAAACTGTTTCCAGCTCAAGGGAGAGAGCTGTTTCTTAAAGATAACTACCAATTTTGAAAACGTTGACCTCAGGGACTGAAAGCATTGAGCTTTTGTAACACTAATTCCATTGAAAGTCCTACTTAATTTAACCCGTACAATTAGCAGTTTCTTAGATAATAAATTAAAGGCCTGCATTTAGCGTTTGGAGAGGCGGAGTTTGAAAGAAGTGAGTCCGTTCTCAGTCCTGCTGCCAGGAGCAGGAGAGGCACCTGGAGAGGAAAGCCAGCGCTCAGCGGTTTGCGAGACACAATTATTCGGGTGGTGAAAGTGCACGAGGTGGAGCTGGGCCGAGTCCGGGCACAAGCTGTGTAGCTCTGGCTGGGCTCTCTGCAAACAGCAAAAGGAGCGAGAGAGACATTTTATTCCTTTGGCCCAGCTGTGGGTGGAATTCATCTCACTGAACTTTGCAATTTGGAAATTAGGCATCCAGTGTCCCCGTAATGTCAATGAAGAGGGAGTCATTTCCAGGCAGCAATTCATCCTACCAAGGGCTGGGGTTAATCTATCTATTTTAGGATTGGATGAGTCATCTGCTCTCTCTCTCTCCTTCGACTATAGCAAGAGCCTAGGCGAGTAACTTTTAGCTGGATATAGGTAGATCAGATCAATCTTTCCTGCTAGGACTGGGAAAATTTCAATTGAGAAAAGCACATTCCTTGCCAGGAACATGTTAAGAGCATGTATAGCTTGAAAATATGCTGAAACCGGTAGCTAAAACTTGCAGTTGGATTTAAGCACGTCCTTTTAAATAATGTAATCAACAGGGCAAAATCAAATGGGGACTTACAGTTAAAAGTTGTTTTAATGGCTTTGCCAATCAGACATTAAGTGATCAGGATACTTTAAAAGTATTGTGCAAATAAGCAGCTTTTCTAAAGATGGGTGCAGAGTATGTGTGGTTTGATGGCGGTAGTGCTCAGGTCTCCTGTCCATTGTAATACTTAGGATCTTGCTGGCAGTAACATCACCTTCCTGCAAACACTGTCCGTGAAGACTTTAACCACTTTTTTCAACATAAGCCTCCCAAATGTCCCATATCAGTGTTAACAAATGGTTGCTTTTTGGCCCAGAGATGATAAATTTTACCTTAAGCCACAATTTTTAAGCTGCAGTCAGGGTTTAATTCAGAAGGGTAAATCCTAATAGTTGGGAAGGATACAGTTTCTGAAGAAAAGGTAGGCAACTACAGAGGTCAAGTCATTGGAAACTGCTTGTGATCTATGCAACGTTTGGCTCTGATCATCACCACTGATTATGAAGTTCTCGATGCATATAGAGTTACTAGAACATAGTTAATGCCTTCCTTTATTAGGAATTTGTTCAGCGTGGAAGCGCAAGTGAATCTCAGCTATTTCCTAATACGATTTTATTATGGTTTTGGAAACCCAACATCTGATGAAGCCTAAGAAGTCTTTAGGAACCGTTCACGATTCTCCGGCCTCCTCCACAAATACCCAGTAATTCCAAATTTACAGTTATCACAGGAGAAAAGCTGTGGGGACTAAAACGTGGCAAATTGCTTTATTGTACGAAAGTTTGCTTCGGAGGCAGCACAAGAAGTTGTAAAATGGAAATCTCGTGCTCTCAAATTTACCCGTGTTTTCACAGCACTGCATCTGTGACTGTGCAGCACTACAAAAATTTCCTGCGAATGTGCTAATAGGCCTTATGAGAATGTTCTATAACCATCCATCTGTCACTTTTTAACAGGCCTGATTGGCAAGCACTTGTAACAACTGACATCTGTTCTTGCTTATTGATATGTAGATTTATGGTAATTGCTGTGAACAATAAGACACAAAATTACCTAAGGTGAACATTAAATTAAATTTTCATGCCCCTATCCTTATAAATAATTTTTTTTTTAAATCTTAAGTTTCAAGCAAGGCATACTGTGCATCTGTTTTGTACATAATTTAATTGTTTTTTTAATCTGCCAAATAACAAAATGAAAGTTGAATTTCCTTGCAATCTTGAATATTTGCCAAGCTGATAGCACATTGGTAAATACACGTTATTAAAAATGGAATCAAACTGTATTGTGATTCTATTTTTTTTTTAATCATTTCACTTTAATTCCCAACATCGTCTCCATCATGAAGATCAAGAGTTATTTCTTACCCAGAAATTTTTTTCCCTACAGGGGGATTTTCATTTTTCATGTGCAGCTCTGCCTATGAGGCTGTTCTTCAGTGTTAAGCAATTTGCATTTCTTCAGAGAGGTGCATTTGCTGAGTGAGCAGCGCTTTCAAATGAAAACGATCTCCTCATTTTCGGTCCAGTTCTGTTCCGGGATTTGGGACTGTTTTGAAAAAAGCTGTAGGATGTGAAATGTGTGAAGACAGAGTGTGAAAGAGGAGAGAGTGAGAGAGCAGATTAGTCCCACAGAAGTACACCTTGGCTGAAGTTCAGTGGAACCACAATCGCTGTTTGGAAGCAAAGTACTTTCTGGGTCTGGGGCTCAAGAGCATTTGGTTTCCCTCCTCCAAGTTTGTCCTGGCAAGCAGGATTTTTGATGCGTTTGACAAGTTGATGGGAAAAGCCAAGAAAGAGGGAACAGAGATGATAAAATGTCTGGGGAAAGTGAAATGGTGATGACAGGACTTATTTGTGACATGTTTCAGCAGACAGTCTTTAGGATGCCCATTAAGTGATAAACCTCAGCTCTACAGCGTGCTCTGAGCCCCTGTCGGCAGCCACACTAAGGTGCCCGGGTCAGTGGGGCTCCTCAGTGTACTTCTCTTCCACATGTGTGACTACCAGAAGCAGCTTTTTTTGTGAAGGTGCCGTAGCTGACACCCCGTAACATCTGCAGAGCTGGTTGGTGGCCACTACCTTTTAGTCACCTCTGCAGTAATACATGCTGGGTGGAGAGAGGACTTTGTCACCACAGAGCTCATGTTTGTTGATAGTCTTTTGGCTTTGAAACTCTTCAAGTTGACGGATTCGTCTTCTGCTTCCACAGGAAATGGCCCACTATAAAAAAAAGATGGTTTTGTGGGATGAGGCAATGCTGGTGTTTGTTTTGCATCCACACAGGTGCAACAGCAGCTTTGCATGCGTGTTCAGAGCTGGCCAGATAAAATGCAATAGAAAAAGCAGTAGTGAATTGCTTCAAAACCCGTTTGCTGAGTTTTGGAGAGAGGTCCATGTGTTTTCCTGAAGTGTGGAGGATTTCATGTAGGTGAAGCTATTTTCCAGTACCATTCTGTATGTTTTTGTTCACTATTCTTTAAGCCTCCCCAAAGTGGGCTGTTTAAAAGTCAGGAATGTCAGCCCCATCCCAGGATAAATAGGGGCTGATCACGACTGATCCTTCTGATCAATGGCTGGCCAGTGGGTGATAGAAACCACAGTGCCATGGCAGTGAGCCAGCCCAGCGCCTTATCAAATCGCCCACTAATTGCAGTGCAGAACAGCACGAAACGTGGCCTCAGTGAAGACCAGCAAGGTTTGCTGGATGTTCTTTGCTGAATTACTTATACTTCTTATGAGGAGGACAGTAAAAGAAGGTTACCTGAGGACTCAATATCAATCCAGCATGAAAATGGATCCCATCACTCATTTTGAGGACCACCCTCTGCTTTTTTGCAAAGAGCAGGACCCCAGCTCAGTCTTCTCCATCCCTAAAATTGTGTTTCAAGTATCTTCAGAGTCTTACCCTCGAAGTAAGGGAGTTCCTAATGAAAAAAAAAAAAAGAATTCTATACACCGGGCTCCATATATAGTCAGAAAGTGAGGGGATTGGCGGAGTATTTAAAAAAAAATACAAAGTGACACTTGCAAAAACCTCCTCACTGAATCATCTTTATTGTAGGAGTTCTCAGCTCCTAGAAGATACCTCTCCTTCATTTCATACAGTACTTGAAAGCATTATATTTATCCTCTTTTTTCATTTTCTCTAAGTTGTTATTAAGTTCCCCTGGTTTGAGAAAGTTTTCAGGGAGAAGTCGTGTCTCTTGTTAGGCAAACTAACATTTTCAGAAAAAATGTTACTGAGTCTAAAAGTAAGTTTTGGAAGCAACAGCATATTAACAAATATATTTCAGAGGAAGTTACCTGAAATCAGTGATGATGAGGAATTTCATAAGAGTTTTCAAATCCTATGTCTGATTTAACTTGAAAACTTCTCAATAAACAAGTACGATTCAGTGAGGATGTTTCTGCGTCACTTTGTACTTTTTTTTAAATACTCAGCCAAACCACTCAGACTCTTCTATGGGTGTTCCCCAAAGCTCATGTAGTCTTTCCAGCTCTATCACTTGGTCTTAAAAAGGTATTACCCTTCCTACAAACTAACATTTTGTATGCGCTTAGATTATCAGGGCTACAAAAACACTATGAAATTGTTTTGATATTTTATGGGGGGGGTTGTTTAGTCAATGCCCTGATTTCATTGGCGGCTCAAACTGCAAGCACAGATGTCCCTCACATGTCCACGCCAACATGGTGAACTCCCACTACCACCCAAGTGATCTCTCTCATGTGCGCATGCAGACCCCCACAGGGGTGATCCCCCCTTTGGACAGTCGCATCCTATTCGAAGCATCCTGAGAAGGGTCCAGTCTGGTTAACTCACGCACGTAACTTGTATCTGCGTTTTAGTCTCTTACTAGAGCAGTCCTCCTTAGAGTAACTGCCTAAGAACTTTGTGTAGTCAAAGGAGAAAAGTAGATACTTTTGAAGGCCTCCGAGAGGCAAACTCCTTCCTACCTGATTTCAGTCAAATGAATGCCATTTGCTGTTGTTTAATCATCTTTTTTTTCCATTTCACATAAATTCTGTTTATTGTTTCTCCTCTTTTTTTGCTTGCCCTCTAAATTAAAACCTTTGCTATTTAAATGAATGCATTTCTTGAAGGTCCCCTTTTGAAAGGGAGTTATACCTCTCCCACGTCTTCTAAAATAACAGATGACTGAGTATACTAAATATCACAATCCAGAGCTTTTGACCTAAAAGCTCCCAGTTCAGTGATGGCTGCTCAGTGATCAGTCTGATATTAATTTGGTGCTCCTATGTGTTTTTAGAAATGAACCATCAAAAGAGAAATCGTTACAACTGTTGGCTACTGTGCAGTGTAGTATTAGCAGAAACATTCAGAGGAGACACGGGAAACAATTAATATTCATCCAAATTATATGACTCTATCTTGAATGTGTTTTAAACGTTAGTTATCTTCTTTACACCCCCTGTTGTGCCAGGAAATAGTATTGCGCCTGTGCTTCATGCAGAGTTTAAATGACTTTTAATTCTACAGTTCCTTTGTAGAAGAGGCACAAACCAAATTTAATCTTCCTGAGCTGGAGGCCAGTGCCTTTCCTACATCCTCTTACTTCTGAGGTGGAGAGGTGAGAGATGCTATTTGGGGCTGTAAGAGGTGGTACCCAGGTTATAGAAGTCTTGAGAGTGAAAAGAAGAATTGAGTCTTTGGCAAGGTACCTTCAAAGCTCTGTGTCCGTTGAAAATAGTTTGCTTTTTAAAAAATGGCATCTCTTAATTAACCCTGTTGCTTCTCCCCGCAGGCATGAACGCTTTACAATTACAGAATTTGGCAACTTTAGCAGCCGCAGCAGCCGCCGCCCAAACCTCAGCTACCACCACCAATGCAAATCCTCTCTCCACAACGACTGGTGCTCTGGGAGCCCTCACAAGTCCCGGTAAGAGCGGAGCACTTTCTTTCAAAATGCAGCAATGAGAATAAAATGGGAGGAAGGTAGTCGAAACTGTGATTCCACGTTGTGCCTAAGCTCTGTGCTCATATAAATTCTGGAGATCCTTTCAATAGCTGAATGCACTTTTGTTGTTATTTTTAAGAAAACAACAAGCTGTTTTTTCAAGTGGTCCGATATGGGCACGTTCACCTTTCCAGATTCATTTCAGCCTAACCAACCCATCTTGCAGAATCCCACAAGAGCCCTTGAGCTAAATTTAGCTTTTCAGAGAGGATTCTGAACACGAGCAAATCCTTCTCATCCTAGAGAAGGACCAACTGAGTTGGTTCTTTTTAATCCTCAAGATACTGATCGCTGATTCCCAGCATATCATGCACGTATTGCCTTCACCCATCCTGAGTTTTTTGTGCAATCCTCCTCTGTTTTTTTCTTTCTCTTTCCTTGCTGTGGCCTCAGTAGAGTTTTCTTCTGGGGATAACTAAGAATCAGGTTTGGAAGTGGTATCAGATGCATGAGGAGAATGCAGTCAAATTCTGACTTCATTACTCTAAACTGAGGACAGATTTTGGGGGGAATGAGGACAGAGACTGTGGTCCCTCCATTACTATAGTGGAGACTTTCAGCCATGCGTGCCACATGTCTGCAAAACCCTTGCTGTTCAGACCAGGGCAAATCCAGAGCCCAATAACACTTCTTCATCTCCAGAATCAGTGGAGGGAGAAATTGAGAAATTCAGTGTCGTTACTATAGATTTACAGTGATGTAGCTGAGTCAAGAATCCGGCCACTTATCTTTAGATAAAGGCTGCAGGGTGTAATTATTTGCATCGTGAAGTGCATTTATTGCAGTTCTAAAAAACATTCATATTATTTTAGACACCACTAAAGAACATTTGTGTTTAATCTTGTTTAAATGTGTATTTATTCCCCATGAAAAAGTAATTCATGGCAGACGGTTTGAGCTCATCAGCAAGGAAAACAGTCTTCAGTGCACAATAGAACTGGGACCGAGTGTAGTGCCATTTGTTAAAGCTGGCCAACACTTCCCATCGTATAACGCTTTCATTGTGTGTTTGGGGGAGAGGTTAAATGAAAGGAAGCTTGGCTAAATATTAAGCTTAGGCAGCATTTTCCTGGTTTTGGTGTGGGCCTCATATTGACCTAAAATTTATATTCAGTCTCAACAGCTCTGGGAAGCAGCTTGGGTGAAAATAATTTTGTTTTGCCCATTTTCTTTAAAATTGAGCGCTCTCTTCTGTTAAATGTCTGGGTAGCCTGTCCTCCCAAAGCATGCTCAGCATATCTTGAACCACATGGCAAGTCTTCTCAGGATGGATGGAGATGAACCTGCCCCGTAACCGCTCTCCTGGAGCCAAGGAGCACCAGCACGTCGAGCATAGCATGTTTTTGGCGTGCTTTGTGTCTTGCCGTATCAGTAGGATGCATACTTAAGGTCCACATTTTCCTTTCTTCTCCTCCTCCACAATCTCCTTATCCAGCCTGGCTGGCTTGCTGTCTTTTAAGCCGTATGCTTGGGAAAATGCTTGGTTTTAGCAGATGTCTGAGTGTGGAGAAGCACATGCTAGAGAGGTGCTTTGACAGGCCTGGACAGATACTTCTGTGGGATAACTACAGCCTGCAGGTGCCCAGGATGATATCTCAGAGCAGACACCAAGGTTTTTCCAAAGAGATTAATGATTTTGGCTGACACACAGAAGATGCATTATTTTCAAAAAATCCTGGATGTTTAGCACTTAAAATGGTGCATTCAGAATAACTGTTGCTTTTGAAAGTCTTACAGAGAGTTAGTAGCCAAGCACAAACATTTTTAATGTTAGTCAGCTTGGTGTGGCAAAGAGAAAGCCTATATTTAATAGGTTCATTAGGTTCCACAACCAACCTAAAACCAATCCGTGTTTAAATGTCCTTCAGTTTAACCTTTCTTATCAGGTTCCACATTCTCCACCCTATTAAATATTTTGTAAACCTGAATAATATCTTCAGTGATTCTTCTCTGCTCTATGGAAAATGAATTTAGTTCGATAAAGCTTTTCATAGTAGCTCAAAATATTTCCATTAAGACTTGAAATGTGTTGGCAGAAAACATTTAAATCTGCCTTTCAACATGTGGATACTTGGAGGCCTTGAGGGTATTTTTTTGGTCTAGTTTTCGTTTAATAGAATACTCCAGTTTGTTGTGTTTCATAAGTGTAAATTATTTTGTCTGATTTCAAAGCCTGCACTAAGCCCAGGAAGAAATGTTTGTCTCTCTCCAGATAATGCATTAAATTAATATTTCTCAGTTCAGAAAGCTGCCCAAATCTAGGAGTACAGCAAAGGTACATGCTTAATTTTAATCACTTGCTTGACCCTGTTGAAGCCAAAATACTGCACTGAACAGGACTAGGCATAAACATGTGCTTCTAATATGCCTTAACTCGTGGCAACCAAGACAAATAGCTCATACCCATATTTTTACCCATATATAACTGTATCTCTCCTAAAGTTGGAGTCAGTCTCTGTCCAAGAGCTCTTGTGTTGTCCTTTGTAGACATGAACCATAAAAACCCCAACTTGTGATTGCTTCAGTTAAAAATTCATCTTGTAGTTTAATTTTGCATAGCTGTGATTTAGTGACCCTGAATACATGAAGTTATTTAAGAGGAGATGGTGCTCAGACCAACTTTGATGTATCGGCAGCACAGAAAAACAGCCCGGGAGGTGAGAACAAGCCAAAATGGTACCTGACACTTGAGGATGTCAGGTTTTGCTACTGGCCTCCAATTGCAATATGTTCAAAGGAGCAAAGAGAATTTTCCGCAGCTGATAGTCATTGTTGAATTTGTGTGAAACTCCTTCTTCAAGGTTCATACAGTCACCTATTTCCAAACAAACTGAACTCTAATGATCTTTCTCTCATATATGCTGTGTACTTACTAAGTAGCTTTGACTGGGAGAGTTTAAGGACAGTCATTCTCCTCCATGTACTAAATACTTTCTCTTAAGCTTGAAACAGTATTCGTTCAGAAAGAACAGAGACAATGCAATCCCCCAAACTATTAATTTTTTTATAATTGTAAATTTATAATTTCAATTTTGCATACCCATGGAAGTCTCTCCCTACAGCATTGTTAGAAATGATTTTTTAAAAGCCTTTGCTTAAAAAAACATGAAAGATTAAGCTTTCATTTTAGTAAAAATCCCCTCAGGCAATAAATAGGTTCTTTTGTCTCTTGGCCCTGGAAAAAAAATTAAAATGGTTTAAATTGCCCATGGTTAAAGTAACTGTTTCTTGCAATTATCAGATGGTAGTGAATAAAAATGAAAATGAAATCATGAAAGAATAAAAACCAGGTAAATGCATATTATGTCTTTCATGAGTTTCTCACGGGTCTTTTGAAGACTCATTTAATCATCTTTCTTGTCTTTTATTTTGATATGATAATTGTTTCCTTTATTTACTTTAATCACCTCTATTTAGTTAATTAATTCTTCAGTTTCTTTTCGTTTCACTCACTTGGAATAAATACTTTCCTGTTTTAAAGACATGGAACTGTAATACTTAATAACGCAAGAATTTGGGCTAGGGGTATATTTTACCTGACTACACGTGGCCGTGGCCATTATCCGAGCTATACTTTGTCCAGGCTCCCTTTTGGCTGAGCCTTAGAAGTCTGTATTTCCCATTAACTCTGAAGGGAATTTGGGGTGACCACCTCAGGCGTAGAGCTCAACACTGTATATTTCTTAAGTCAGCAAGATGCATTTCACCCGACTGTCGGGGACTTTGCGCTCTCCTCCAGAGAATATCCGTGCCACGTCCCATAGATGGATCAACGAGGGAAGAGCCTGCCCAGAGCTGCCGCTCCCGAGCTGCAGTGATTTACACGTAGTTCAGAGGGTGGTGCTGAGCCATGGAGGTGGACACGAGGAAGGGACACATGACCTCAGAGCATCTGCCTCTAATGCTGGGTGGCTTTTAACATGCCTCCGTCAACCCACTACCCTGATTTTCCCCAGGATAATAATGTTTACTCTGACTCGCGTGGGTGCTACAAGGTTAATACAGCACTGTGAAAATTTCCTGGTGGAATTGCTGTCCAAGCTCCTGGTCTTTTTAGAAGCTGATAGTAACAAACATATTTTGCCTCAACAGGAAAAACATGAAAGCTGGGGGTCAGATACCAACTTAATTTATCGTCTTGCCCTTTTGCATCGCTGCACAAATTTGATTGCTTAATGCCATAACATGAGAGTCACCGAGTCACGCAGGTGGGAGGGCACTTCTGGAGGGCTCCGCTCCAGCCTCCTGCTCAGAGCAGCACCAGCTAGAGCCTAGGTCAGTGACAGCCGTGTCCAGGCAAATTTTGAATATCACCAAGGATGGAGATTCCACAGCCTCTCTGCACCCCTGTTGCAATTTATTTCTTAAAATTCATGCATTAAATGTGTTTTCAGTAGCCAGTCGGAAAGCTCTTCTATGTGCAAATCAAGAGACGAGACATCTAATTATATATCCAAATTTATCTGCACAAACATGCTCAATATAACTTTCTTCTGAGCTGTGGGGGGATAGAGTTGCTAAACCAGAAGCTAATTCACTTTCAGACTTAGGAGCCTTGATTTTTTTTCCATGACATTTTCATGATTATTTGATTCTCTAAACTATTATTTATTCACACAGCTGAGCTAGCTATTCATGCTTCAGTAACAAAGCTTTTCAGGTTTATCTGCTATATAAACTTAAGAGGAAATCTTTCAGCAAAAAATACTGTTGGTGTAAAATGTAAGACTTTTTTTCTTTAACAGCCTCTTCAAATCAAGCCCAGGTTTTACCATATTATACCAGAACTCAACCGTTTACTCGTATGTTAAAAAGAAAAAAAAAAGTTCTCCCAAGCAAAAAAGTTTTAAAATATTCATTTCAGACAGATGCTGACATTGAAGAAGAGCAACGCCGAAGAAGAAAGTCTGTCGGGCTTATAATAATCTGAAAAAGGGAGATTAGAAAGGAAGCATACTGATTACAGTCCCTGCCTGTCCTGTAAGAGCTAATTCATTCCTTCCCCGTGCTAGGAGCAGTGAAGTACAGTTAGCGTCCACAGTTCATTATTTTGTCTACCCACTAATGTAGCATAAAGATTGTCTTTGTTAGTTGAAGGCATTCATGTTGTGAACACAATTGTCAAAATGTTAGGTATTTTATAGAATATACAAGACGTTTCAGCCGAGAAGCAGCAAAGAATGCTCAAATAATCATTCTTAGGAGATTCGCTTTTTGTTCAGTTCAGTACAATACGTTTTTCTCCAATCAGCAGTGCAAGTCTGCCACCGTGACATTTTGTTAGAGGCCAATACACCCACTGAGATATCTGTGATTTGCTTCCAGGATGATCCAAAAATAACCCTGCCAGTAGGTGGATAGGAAGGTCTGACAGTTTGCTGAAGAATGAATTGGGGTGGATGTTTCTTGTTGGAACAGATCAGTGGAAAATGCAGAATGCCACTCGGTACAGTACAAATGTCGCAGTAGAGATTGATTATTTTCGTACCTTTTTGTGTGGAATTAACACAGGGAGTTCCGTTATTGAAAAATAAACTATTAAAAATAAACCTTATTAATTTTGCAGTATGATAGAATAGGAATCTTCCCTAGCATAATGTTCATTATTTTTAGGAGAAAAATATATCTGATCAATATAAAGCATATCTCAGATGATAGAGTTTTGGGGGTTTTTTTACAGTGTATATACAGTACAGATGCCTCAAGGGGGGTGGATGTTTAAAAAATTCAAGTGCATGATTCTTGATTTTATATGTAAATCTAGCTTTATTATAAGAGCCATTGTCTTAGTGCTTTGAGCACAGAGCAGTCCAACATCTTAAGATGGATCTCAGCACCAATTTTCTTAAAAAGTAGCTGTTGATCAGGAAGCCATGGGAGAAAATTATGCATTAGCATGCCCACTGCCCAGTGCCTCTCAGATGCAAAGCCATTTCCTTGCATAGTTCAAGCAGATTGCTGTGTGTATTTTACTCAGCTGCTGTTTCAGCTGGGCTTGTCCCAGTTTCTGAGTCCATGGTTAGGTCCCGAAATAAGGGAATTGGTTTTCCCTGCTCCCACTGCCCGGAGATTGTGCTACTTCTTGGAGAGATTTATTGGTGCTGAGCCCAACTGCTAATTAGGCCACCCTGCAGTGGGCATCCAAACACGCGTTTGGGAGCCGAAACTAGAGACCTGTGCATGAATCTTTGACCTATGTTTAATATTTTTAGTAACGCTTCACAACGTCTTAAATGCAAAAAGATGAAAAAAGGATGAATTGTGGCTGAGAATCTCCCAGCGCCTCAGCGCAGTAAAAAGAGAGGTGCTGGGTGATGAATTGCTCCTGGTGCCTCCCAGGAAAGGAGGGATCGCTGCCTGGTCTCCGCCTTTGGAAAACCATAGTCGCAGGGATAACCTGAAGGATGGGGATGGAGCAGACATTGATACTGCAATGACCTGTTTGCAGATTTGCCCTTTAAAATGTAACGGGTCTTTGTCCATTCTCCTAGCAAACAGGTTTCTCCAAGCAGGGCTGTATTAATTCAGCCAGAAGGGTCTTGGGCAAGTTCGGTTACTAAAAGGCAGGTTTCAGACTGGGCAGAACCTGTGAGTGAAGTGCGAGACTGCCCGACCACTGAAGGAAGAGGCTTTTTGCAAAATCTGCTTCCCTCTTAGAATAAAAATCAACATTTTCTGAGGTTTTGGCACAGAAAGATCTCTGTCCATTTCATTAGAGTTGCATAAATACCGAAGTTGTGTGCTGAAGGACAGAAACGCGTGCATATTTTCCAGGGGAGCATTGTGCTAGTTAATTGTTTGGGGGATTTTTAGGAAACAATGTGCAGTACTAAACCATGGATTAGAAGGATCTAATTCAACAGGAGACATGTTTGTTTTTTAAACATTAGTACATTATCATCTTCCTAAAGTATTAAATCCAACGCCTTAGCACATTTCAGGATTTACTTTGCTTGCGGTATACAAATAACCCTTTTGTAATACATTACGTTTTGAAAGTATCTCTCTACTCCGCTCTTAATCTGTGTTTCAGGCCACTAGAAATTCAGATTTTAAAAATGCTGTTCATTTTCTTTCTGTCAGTACCTCTATTTCAAGCTCATTCAAGGCTGTTCGCTCCTAAAGAAACATGATACTCTTGGCTTGGCTGCGCAGGTAGATATGTGAGTTTGTATGCTATATATCTTGCCAGAAGTCCAGACCAAGAAAAGGCTGGAGTTCTTAATAGTCAGGAAATAATCTAAATCTTTGTAAAACTCCTGCACTTGAAGGAGTTTTCAAATATTTTTGCTACTGCCAGTGCTGCTCCGTCGTTGCACTGAATTCTGCATGTGTCCATGGATACTCGCGGTCTGTTTTCCCGAGGCAAGATAAACTGTGGAATATAATGGGAATTAGTGTTTGTGAATGCCTTTAGCCTAATTTTTGCAGGATTGTCGGAAAAGGTCTAGTGGATTCAGTATGGGTCCACTGCTTTATTTTCTGCATTGGCCAAACAGAACTAGCTCCAGCAGCTACATGGGTTTAAAAACAACTAAAATAAACCCTTGTCCGCCTAACTAATGGTCTTTGCTGTCTGTGGAACACAAATGTGCAATATGAATGAAAGGAAGCGCTGGCGCATTGAACTGATAGGTGACTTTACAAATGGGCTACGCAGGACAGGGCTGAGCTATTTTACATGACCCTAGATGATGTTTGAGGTCCGTTGCTTGCAGAGGTGAATGACTGCCCCTTGTGGTGTGCTGTTGCCGTGAGGCTATGCTTGCACGTCCCGCTAAGAAGCCAGTCCTCCACGGAAATTATTTTTCATGCACTTTCTGGACTCCTGACTCCTTTGCCAAGGATTCTCCGATTTTCAGTGTATGGTTTACCTCCTCTCTATTGTAAGATACCATGGCAGGACTCCTGGTTTTAGCCATCTAAAATTTAAGTATCTGACCTAAAATAAGTCCTTTAGGCTCCTTTTGTAGCAGTGGAGAGACAAACACCTCCTAAGGGCAGTTTACCTGATCTTAGGTGCATTAGAGAGCTGGAACTGAAGAAGAATCAGCCATCCTCTCCTCTTTACTACAAATTGAATTGCCGTATGCATATGTGATTATCATTCTTGCAACCAAAGCGTTGCTTGCGTTAAAATTTAGTCCCACTCTCCAGGCACTAACACCTTTTTTTTTGAGAGATACCGCTGCTTGTTGTTTATTATTGCTTAGTGGTGAAAGTATGTCAAAGACGTCACAGGCACACGAGAGGCAGTGTGAAAAACCTGTACTACAGGCAGGAGATCCTGGGCTCAAGTGGAGCCTTTTTGATTCTCCACCACAAATTCTTTGGCAAGTGATTTAAAAGTGGTTGTATGCTGAAGCGTCTCCGCATGGAGGTCATTGCAGCATCAGGGCACGAGCGCCCGAGCAATTGCTGAGCATGAGTAGCGAGAGATAGCGTTAATAAACATGAGAATAAACATAGCAGTTCTGCATAGAAATGCGAACGCTCCAATTTGATGCAACTCACTGGCTCTTAATGAACGTAGGCCACTGCCCTTGGCCCCACTGAGTAAAACAGAGTCACAGATGCCCAGCAATTATTCATTTTCTTCATAGTGTGGGATTTGGGTTTGGTTGAGTTTGGCTGAGAACTTACAGGTGCAATTATCTGATGGGCCACAATGAAGTTTTACCCAGCCAGTCCGCCATGCCCTGTTATTCCCTCCCCTAGCTCTTTTTAATGTACTTCCCACCCAAAACCAAGAGAGGTTTATCACTGCTGTTTGTTGTAGAGCATGTATAATATGTTGCAGATAAAGGGCTGAAAGAAAACATATGATTTGTAGTTTACTGTAGAGGTAGATGGTCTTCGCTGAGCAATGTTTTTCAAACAAAACAGAAGTAACAGTGGAATTGGCCCAAAATATTAACTGTTTATTTTTGCCCTCCTTCCATCACCATAATCTTGCAGGAAAACCTGCCCTTAAAGGCAATAGATTCACAAAGGTGTGCATGAGTCTAACAAACCCCTGTTCGCTAAAATAATGGGCTTCCATTCGATAAATGGGTTGATGGAAACTTATAGAACAGAAAAACAAGACTACAAAAATAGCCAGCTGATACGTATTTCTGCCATATGCTCTGTTTTCTCCTCCTTCTTTGCAGGGCTGTGGAAGGTCTTTGGTGCAGACACTGTAATTTAAAGACAACTGGAAACCTGAAGTTAGACTGTACCAGGAGTGACCCTGATTTTCAGTTGTCCGGGGCTCACAGAGCTTCCTTAGCTCCCAAAGACCCACATGCTGCTGAGGAGTATGGATTTAGGAGTCTAAGTTCAGTCTCCAGTTCTTGAAAGCCTTGGCTCTGAATACCTGATTGCTCCTTCTGTCTTTGCGAATAATGTGAATGAACTGTTCCACCTCTCTGTGCTTCCTTTTTCTTGTATAAGAGCATGTACTCACAGGACTTTGGGAGGCACAAAGCGGTTTTCAGAAAGCCAACTTAGCCCAAAGGATCGCCACGGGGAAAGACTCCTGTCTTTCTCTCCATCCCTCCTTCCTGCTGGGTCTCTCATTTGCACGTGCGTGCACAGACACACGGACGAGAGTGGAGGTTGAGAGGTTGCCGTCCTCCCTTCCTTGTTTCCCTCAGGGTTGCCTGGCCTGGTGCTTCTCTTTCCCTGTTCCCTGGAAAGAGATGGATAATCTTTCACAGGAATCGTTCGTCTGTGAGTAATGAAGAAAGAGCGGGACGCTGACTTATTTGGGAAAGGCTGTGGTATTAGGATGTGTCTTTCTATATTGTCATCTCGTTTCCCCCTGACTCCTTCTTGCTCTCTTGCTTTTCGGTTCTCTTTCCCTGGAGTGTGCCTGTCACTTTTATTTTATTCTATCCGAGCACAGGCAGAGCACTTAAACTTACTAAAATCTTCCTCTCTGACGTGTCAGACAACACTTCAGAGATACCAGTAAATGAGCGAGTTTTTCCTTCTCTCTCCAGGCCATTGGCAATGTGTTTATTAGAGGAGTTTATGGAGAATTAACCTCCTCAGGCCACAAAAATCCACCTCTCTTTTGCCAAAAATTGCCCCAAGAACTTGCCTGCTGCAATGCTGTGCTATGGTAGTGACCATGGCACCACCAGTTTGAATAGGGGTGAATACCTAGACTGGCTGGAGATCACTCTAAAGGGCAGACAATTTAATGCCAATCACACACATTCGTTAGATTAGAATACTGATGAGCCCTTTTGAAAGGCCAACCGCATCTTCTTTCGGCAAAAATATTAAAATGCCCCCCTTTTCCCCACCTCCCCCCACCAAGATTCTCCATGAGAATAAATTAAAACTTGGAGGTGTGGTTATTATCACAGAATAATTAGACCCCATGGGATTAGAGACACTCAGCATTCGTTAATGCCCCTGGGTTGTGATTATCTAATAATGATGATGCCTCTGTCATTGCCTAATTATTCTTTCCCTCTAAAATGTTCCTCATGCAGTCAGCACCCGTCGAGTGTGCTCATTTCAGCCAGAAATGCAACTGCAAATCTCTGAGAGCGGTGTCACACGGGCGGTGTGACTGACTTACCCACTTCTCCCCCACGCCCATGTTTATAATTTTCATTTCATAAGCTCCATCATCATATACTTGAGTCACTGCTCTTTTCCATCAGGGACACTTAGCTTGTGTGTTAGGGGTGAAGTTCTTGGCCTCCAACTCTTGAAAACAACCAGTTGTTAGGGCGATGCAGAGATGATACTTTAATAGGTTGACCTTGAACATGTAGGATAGATCTGGCCAAAATCCTGCATAACACCAGACCAGTGGTCCAGATGCCCCATTACATAAGAAACTGCCTACTCTTGAGTGCCATTTGTCTCTGATTAAGAAAGCACTGTGACCAAAGTAGGATGTTGTAGTTCTGAGCAAAGTTGGAAGCTTTGCACAGACCCTGTCCAACACAGCTAGACTCTGGCCAGGATCCTTAATCTTTCACTCAGGCTAGCAGACATTCATCTTGTTTAGATACAGTTTGCAAGACGTCGTTGCAAACATCATTCGGTTTTGCAACTAAAAATTAGAATGGAAACAGAGAACACAGCCTTAATCTGATTACCCTTAAATCCGGTGTTCTCTTTTGGCTTTATTATCCCTCTGGTACTAACAAAGGGGCAAAGGAATATTCTGTTTACCCAAGAGATTTTTGGTAGTAAACAAATGATGTTAAATTCAACTTGCTAAAGTTAGAGATTTTTCTTTGGGTTTAATGTTCCCTTTGTCCCCAACTCTTATCATTTCTCTTTTCTATGTCACTGACTGGGGAGATATTAGAAGTATTAAAATGATTTTCATTTTCTTTTCTTACTGCATTTATACTTTTTTCCTACATTTCTTTATATTCTTCTACTACAGTTTTATTTTCACTTCCAGTAAAACCTAAAGGAATCATCCAAGGTCTGAACCTCATTCTATTAGATGTAGACCTAGCTCTGGAAAGTTTACACACAAAACTGTTGTGGCAGACTAAAACTGCAAGCACAGCCAAGAGTTAAGTGGCATTTTCAGTCTCACCTGCTATTCCTGTAAGCAGACCTGAGCACAGGATCCAGATTTCCTTGCTGCCTGTTCAGTTTTCTACCAACCCATACTCATTCTTCAGCCTTCTTTCTTCATTCTGCCTCAGTGTTGCCTCACTTTTTCTACTCTTCTACTGCATTGCTCTATTTTTCATAGGATCATAGGATAATCCAAGTTGCAAGGTCCCTCAGGAGGTCTCTAGTCCAACCTCCTGCTCAAAGCAGGATCAGCCATGAGGTCAGACCAGTTTGCTCAGGGCTTGATCCAGTTGGGTCTTGAAAACTTCCAAGGACAGAGATTAGTCAATCTGTTCCACTGCTCAACTGTCCTCGTGGTGAAAAAGTTTTTTCCTTATATCCTCTCGTTTCAGTTGTGAACAACCTGACTCCTGGATCCTTCCTTCCCAGGTGCAGGACTGCGTCTGTCCTTGTTAAATTCCATAGGGTTCCTGTGGGCCAGCTCTGCCTGTCTGGGTCCCTCAAACGGCAGCCCTTCACTCAGGAGCAGATTAAGGCAGATCTGTTCTATCCATCCTTGCAGTCAGTGAGCTAAGGAAGGCAGCAGAAAATCAGAAATATGGTTACACCCAAATTCAGTGCAAGGAAGAGGATTCAGGACTCAGACACAACCAGTGAAGATCTGACAGTGAAGTCTTTCCCAAATCAAAGAATGTTTTTCTCCAAAACATCTCATGCTTAGAATGATAGAAATGCCAATCCTCAAATTTTGGGGTGCTATTGATCCATGGCACACCACTGTATTGTCACACACACAGCAAAATAAGTACTTTCAGCCCTGACTTATTTTAACTCTCCAGTAAGTAAAACAACAAGAAAGAACAACATTGTGTTTTACAGCTGAGCAGGACAGTTTGGTTTTTAACGTATGCACATCCTCTAAGTGACTAAGCAGGATGTGACAAGGAAACAGATAAGGAGTAGTCAGGGAACCAGGCCTGATTTGGCTGCCTCTCTCGCATTGAGATAAGGGAGGTGTCACAGCAGATCTGTGGCATCCAGGTGAACTTCCCTTTGGCAAGGAGAATCCTTAATGCAACTTCAGCCAGTCTCAGAGCTGCCCTGAAGCCCTGCAGCACCAGAAAGTTGGTTCTGATCCAAATGCCAATGCCTCATTTCACATGGAAGAAGTGGTGAATGTGCTGCAGCAACCCTCTGTACAGACAGAGAACTGAAGCTGCCCTTCTTTTGCTTTGCCTCTTCTCTCATTTAGTCCTACCCTAAAACAAAAGTAGTGTTTCTAAAAAGAAATCTCACCTAAAATCTTTGGAATGCCTCTCTGATTTTTTTTAATACCGTAGCATAGGTCCCATAGTGTGTCTGGGTAGTAGTATCTGGCAGCGGTCCAGTGTTGGGAGAGGAGGAAGGGAATAGGAGAAGACGAAAGGAAGAAGAATGGAAAAAGTGCACAGCCTATCACTGTCCCCAAAATAGCAGCAAGTTCACATATATAGTATGGAGATTCCAAGAGTCTCTTTTTCTGTGGTGTATGGCTTTGCTGAGAAGTCATTAGAGTTCCTTATTATGCAGACATTTACCAAATAAATTAAGGGAATAAAAGGATCTACTGCATCCTTCAGTTCATTTCTCTGCTAATATATAGCAGTACAGGTGTGATTTTTAATAGGTCCTTTAATTCAGTGTGCACTTATATAGTACTTAATTTCATCTCCAGGTGCTCAGAAAGCCTTCCTGGACCTTCCAGTTGGCCTCCTGCACTGGGGAACAGGTTTCATTTTCTAAATTGGCCCTGAGACATGAGGGAGGCAGGATTTGCCCAAGTCTGTACTGCAGACAAGGCTGTACTACAGTCAAACACAGGTGTTTGGTTTCTTTCTTTATTATATCTAGAAGTCCTATCAAGGGGATTCCTTGGTGTTAGGCACAGGAAGTAGATATGCATGATAAGAACATATCTGTGCCTCCAAGATATGGTCTTCTAGAGACAAGCCAGGCAAGTGGGAAGAAAATGTTTTGTCCAAGGTAGCACAAAAATCTGAGGCAGATTTCTGGAAAACTGGGAAAGGCATCAATAGTATCTAAGCTCCACCTAGTAGTTTAGCTCATCCTGCATGCTCTTCTGCAAGGCCATCCTACTTTTTATGTCCTATACGGTAATGCTGTGTTAGTCCCTGCTGTGTAGCTGCTTTTTCTGATCAAGTGTGCTTTGGAAAAAGGTGCACATCCTCTGTGGATTAGCTCAGAATTGCCCAGCAAATCAGGCAATCCTGAGAGCCTGAGATTTGATTGAGGTGACTACATTCAAACTTCTGAATTTGCATGGTTTGGCATTGGTTTTGCGTACAGGGTGAAAGCACACACATCACTTAAAGATGACCAGTTCATAACGCAACTTACAGCTAACTGGAAGGGCAGGATCCATCCCACCTCACATTTCCTCTCTGAAACGTCTACGTCTGCTCAGAGTTCACCATCTCAGTCAATGGAAACAGGGACACTTCCAGAGGGCAATTCAGTCCACCCTGGGACAGCAGTCTAAAGATAGGTTGGTTGAATTGGAGGTCTCTTAACCTCAGAGACAGCCCAAAAAAATAGCTTGGACTAGACTAGCTTAAACTAACTATGAGCTGCCAACATTGTGGAAATTAATCCCATCCACAGCGTGCACAGCAAAGCCAAAGAAATATTTCCATATCATTGCCTTTCCTAGATGTTGTTATGCTGAATCTAGGTTTCCAGCTGATGTAAATCCAGATGATGTAAATCATCGTGACACTATGGACTTAAACCATCCAACAGAGTGGCCAAGAGTTTATAAGCTAATACTTGGTGCTTTTCTAGGTCAGCATAGTTTTGAGGAATTGTACTGAAACACTGTTGAAATTAAAAGTGAAGTGGCTCATTGCTAGTTTAGGTTTCTCCAAAAAAAAATCTCTGACCTTAAAGGTATTATAACTTGGTACACACAAGAATAAATGTGTTGATGCAGAATAGTTGAAAATTCCGGCTGCTACCAGCCATAAAAATCCTTCCAGCTCTTGTCACTGCTTCTTAATATTATTTGTATTATTTGAAGATGTGTGGTTTTTAAAGTGAAGTTGAGGAGGTGGCTGTGAGACTGATTCAGTCAGAAATTTGGTTGTGGGAATAGAGGGGTCAGTTAAGAAGAAAGAGTAGAGTCTGTAATAGGAAAATAAACACTTTTAACCATCTTACTTTTCATGGTTGAAGATGTTAAAGCATTCTATGAAGTCTCTGTATGTGTTCTGGATGGAGAAGGCAACAGGTGACCAGAATGCAGCACAAATGCAGGAAACAGAGCAGATTTGTCTACAGGTTACAGGACAACCCCTGACTCTTACAAGTCTAAACTGATCTCTTTATTCAATGCTGGGATATTATTTCCACACACGAATGGATTTTTAGGGTCAGTGGGGAATATCGTGAGCATCTAGTCTGAATTCTTGCAACGAAGACCAAAAAAGTCCACCCAGTAATTCCTGCGTTGGGGCCAATGGGCTCTGGTTGAGCAAGAGTCTGTCTTTTAGAAAGTTATCCCCTTATTCCAGTGACTGATGCTGCAGAGGAGGAAGTTCCTTTGAATAGACAAAAATGTTATCTGTCCTGTTGTGATGTTTACCCAGGGCTTAAAAATTGTGAGGGACAGGGGAAATGATCAGTGCAGCTGGTAAAAAAGCAACCTTGTCCTTCTCTGACGATTATACCTTCAGCCAGTATTGACAAAGCTGGAGCTCCAGTTCCTGCATCTTTCCCTCTAGCTTCAGTATTAGCTATCGTGCTTAATGCCACCCTGGAAACATATTGACACACTGACGTGTATAGGTTTTCAGGAGGCAAGGGTAAAATTCCCGGTATAAAGTGAAAAATAATAAACTAACTGTTGTGGCTACAAGGTGTGCCACGCAGAGCAACTCCAGAAGCCTAAGCCAGTTGCGCCTTTTCTGTGTTTCGATTTTTTCTTACTGTTTCACCAAATGCTGGTGAACCGGTAGCATAAAGAGAGAGATTTCTAGTGGCATTTTAGCTCCGTACATCAAGCTGTCCAAGAAAACCGGAGACAGATGCCTACTGTTTATTAAGCACCACTATGAAGTGATTCGATTCAGAGCAGCAATGTTCTGGCATGGGGGATGGAGGGAGACGTGAAATGTTTTCTTTTAATTTATTTGGTGGCAGGGGAGCCTGGTAAAAACCAATTTATAAATTCTGTAGGTATCCAATCTATTTTTGTCATCTGGACAACTAAAAGTCGTAAATATAAAATAATGCTGCTCCGACAGTGAGCTATACTTCCTTTGCCATTATTCTGAGCAGTCGTGGAGCCCAGGAGCTTTGCTGACATGAGAGAGTTATACAGGTTCCCCAAATGAGTAGTGCAGCCATCCACCGTTACCACAAGGCATGCGATTTTTCTTTTTTCCCCTTGGTTCAGTATATGTAACAATTTTTTTAAGCAGTCATCTCAGTTGAAAGAAACTAGAAAAGGGCAAAGGACAGGAGAAGCATAGTTCTTGTCTTTAGATGAATTTCAACATATTCTGGGAGCATGTGAGGTAACTTCCAGCTGGCGTAAGCCTCCACAGGTACCTTGTAAGACTTTCTGACTTTTGTTTCATCTCCCCTGAAGTTTTTTTGGGGACAAGGAGTACCATGGCTTCACCTGTTGGCATAATCCAGCATTTTGTGACAAGTTGTCAACTAACTCTAAATCTTGGACCTTTTACGGCTCCCTTTATGATAGTATTTTAGCTCATCGCTGTCTTCATCTTCACTTTATATGTGCAGTACTCAGTCAAAGAGAAGGAAGGTAACTAGTGTGGGGTCTCTCAGGAAGCCTCATCTAGAGCAAGGAGTTGGATCCATTCCTTACAAGTGCCCTGAAGAAAGGAGCTCCCTTCATTTCTCTTCACCCCATGTTCAATAACGTAATGCAAACCACATCAGTTGTTCATTTCCTTTCTCCTCCGAGCAAAAAGAAGCCAAAGAGGAAAAAACACTGTCCTGGTGGATCTGTGAGACAGACCGCTGCTAAGCAGAAGGAATAGCTGCGACAACAAAATGCTGATTTCTGAGGTGCCTCGGTGCTCCAGCCAGTATTTTACATTGATTATATGCCAAGTCATAATTTAAGCAAACTAGATAATCTGCATTGCAGCTTCAAATGGGAGAGCCACACCTGCTCTGTGTTGGTCTGATGGAATAGAGAAACTTGAAAAGAATAAAAGAAAAAAAGAGATGTTAGCCCCAGATATTGGCCAGCCCCGAAGCACATGTTTCAGCAGTGAGACTATGATAAGACCACGATGCACTCTAGGTTGTGCAAGAGGGAAGAATTTAATCCATTTTTTCTGCCTTCTCCAACAGATGTGGTGACGATCCACAAGCTTATGGCTCTCATTCACGGGAGTTATTTTCCCCCAAGAGCTTTAATGTAATTTTCAGGCAAACGGTTTCCTAGCCCCCATTTCTCTCATTTCTTAAATATATGTGTTTCCTCAAGAGGAAAGGGTAATGCTCCTCTGAAACAGAACTGGATGGAATTCAGCCCAGTCAAAACCAATCAGATCCTTCAGATTTGAGGTTTATGTGCTTCATTTAAGTGATCTGCTAATGAACATGAACCGAAACACAGAGCGGTGTTAGTCACAGGGAATTCACTGACATTCATTCGCTTTGATTGCTTTCTTTCTCTTCTCTGTTGGTGCCCACATTATCTGACAAAAGGGGCTTTTTTTACTTGTTTGGGAATTTTTTTAATCAACGACATGATTAGCTTATTATTGCTTTGTGGAGAAAGCTTGAATAGTCAAAGCTGCTTCTATCCACAATATATACGATAATTATTGAAGTTAACATCCCAGGTACTAGGGAAGTGTGGGGACAAAGAGAGCTTCATGGGTTGCTGTTGACTCTGGAAATGTCCCCACACCCACACCAGTACAGTCCATTGGTATCTGAGGCCTGGTGAGACCTTTGAAGTTTTCCCATAGAGTATGAAAGAGTTGCCTCCTACTTTCTTTGCTGGATCCTGCCACCTGTAGAGACTTCACTTTCTTCAGGATTCTCCGAGTAACGTGATGTGTTTGGTGGTGCTTGATGGTGACAGCCCTAAAGAGCATCACAGTAAAAGGGATCTTAACCATTTTGCAGCCAACAAATGTACAGGAGCAAGAGGCATGGTGTAGATATTACATGCACCTGATAAATCATTAAGGAAACATTGACTTTAAGTGTTCACTTTTCAGAAGATAATTTAGCTCTTTAAAGGAAAAGAAAACGTGACCATGTAATCGATGCACTAAAGTAGGGCTCAGGAGACAAGTTAAAAATCTAATTGCTTCCAGAGTTTTTATGACTGTGATTCATCTGATCTAACTTCAGCTACCTGTAAGTTAAGTATTTAATCTATGCTGGTTATTCAAGACCCTCTGTGAGAGAGACACATTTCTAGTTCATCCAACCTGTCTTAGATGATAGATTTAAGGTGCCTTATTACTTTCCTATGCTAGAGAGTGAGGCCCTGTCTCTTCCTGAGCCACGTAGTTTCATGGATTCATCTCATCCATCTTCAGCACTACTTTGGCACAGTAGCAGCAATGACCTGAGCCTCAGCTCCTCCTCTGGGGCAGAGTTTTGGGGGATGTATCATTTCTGGGGCGCATCTACATGAGTAGTTACAAACATAGGCTGAAAAACAGAGACTAAAACATAGGACTAAAACCAAACCAAACTAGACCAAACATAGACTGAAAGTCTTGGGCAAAATGGATAATAATTATGTTTTGTATTTTGTAAGTCATATTGCTTTTTGTAAACTTCAGAGCTTTAAATTGTGTTCATGCAGTGCCCTGCAGCCATAATGGCAAACTAGTGTCTCACTTAGAAATTTTAATTCAAATTTCACTTAGCAGACTTGAGCCCAGAACAAAAAGCTGTTGTATGACAAAATTGCTATGAGTAGCTTTTTTTTTTCAATGGCAGTATTGAAGAAATGGCAATATCTCAATAGCTGAGTTAGCAGATCAATATGGGAAGCTAGGTTGATTGACAAACCTTTGAGAAAGTGCCTGATCTCACGCTTACCATTTCTGTATTACATTTGCAAGTAATAGCACAGTGCTAAATTTTGTCATCCAGTCTTTAGAGTTGAAGACTCATCAACACTATCCATGAACAATCATTTTAGTAATTTCTTGAGCAAGGTTGGTCTGATTTTCCTTTTTTTTTTTTTTCCTCTTGCAAGAAGCCCTATTGTTGCATCCAGCATTATTGTAAGCTATTTTGTGATCAGATAAAATAAGCAAAATATGACCTTAATTTTGCCTTTCTTTTTTTCTCTTTTAGTGGCTGCATCAACTGCTAATTCCACGGCTGGTGCAGCCATGAATTCTTTGACTTCTCTGGGTACTCTCCAAGGACTGGCTGGAGCCACTGTTGGATTGAATAATATTAATGCACTAGCAGGTACCGTAAACAGTGAGTATTTATTGCTGTGGTGGACAGCCTTCCCCAATTATCATGCCACAAAAACTATCAATTGTAAAGTGAAGATATGATTATTTTTAATCTATGTGGAAAAATAAGGGGGTCAAGTTGATCTAGTTCCATTCATGGTGCATATGCAGTCCTGGAGTCTTTAAAGTTTCACATGGCTTGCTCTGCAAAGTGAAGTCTCTTGGGTCCCTGCAAAAAGACTCCTTTTTTTGCAGGGCAAATGAAAGGTAAAAGGAAAGTCACCAGGGATTCTGGTTATTTAGGTTATAGAAGAGGCTCCTTTTCCATTTGGGGAGTCTGAGAACAGCTATATCACCTCACCATACAAAGCACACTCAGAAATGCAGTGATAAGAGATGCATGTTTGCCATAGAGGCAGTCCTTTGAAAATATCTTTAGGAATTATCAAATTGACTTGAGAGCAACATATCTGCCTTAAAAGTAAAGGCAGCTCTTTGGATTTTAATTGGCAAGTGTGAGAGAACGGTGCAGTCAGTCACCTGTAATACCAGAGCACGGACATCTATCCAATGACCTCTTAAACAAACCCTGACATCTCCAGCTAAATAGATGGTGGCAGTTGTGAGAGCATTCTCCCTTGTTCTTAACCTTGGTCAAGATTTTCCTGAAGAACAGTGATCCTTTTTATTCCGTTTCTGTTATGATGACTTCACCTTTGCCTGCAATGGAAGAGATTTTTCCAGCTGCATTTTCCCCCTCCCTTTTTTTTAGCTGCTGTTGTTCCTTGCATTTCCTTCTGCAATGCAAGGAATCTCCTTGGTCATTGCCAGTCCATGAGCCATCATAATGTACCCCCAGGAATGGATGTCCTCCTCAGTATCACTTGCTCACTCTGATGCTCTGCATGATGTCCTTTCTGTCAGTGTGATTTGGCTGCTCACTCAGTCCTTTTGTTCTGTGATCTCTGGTTGTCATTGTTGGGAGCGGGGAAGGAAGGGGGGTTAATGGATGTCCATGTAGCAATGGTGAGTGATTGCATGGGGCCTTGTGTAAAACAGGTCTTGCTTCTGGCAAGGACATGTGTCTTTCACACAAACAACCTCATAGTAAATATGGCTTAAGAACGGTTTAAGAAAAGTAACCATATTAGGTCCCCAAATGGCCAATGTTAGCTTCTTTTCCTATGCTTACATATTACTAAAGCAAGCCACTGAAGATGGCATGCGAGAAAAGCTAATTATCTACTCTCAAGAGCGCTCTCAGTGATACACCCTATCATGAGTTAGAAATCATTAAATGTCTTTTCCCTGGTAAACAGTCTTGTTTTACAAACCATGCTTTCCATGGTTTATAAGCAGTTACGGTATCAAGAGCAGAGTATGGCATGCCACTCCTCCCCACAAGTACTAAGCACCCAAGCACCTTGGAGCACTCCAGGATAACATCCCCTTCTTCAAGACTGACCAGGAATAAGTCACCCATGAGCTCTTCACTTGCTGTGGGAATCCTTCTGTTACACTCCTTTTAGCGCTTCTTGCTAAGTTGCAAGCAAAGATTTCAGATTTTCTCAAGTATTTTCAGATGACATGTGTGCAAACTTATCTGCGTGTGCTGTTTGAAGTATTAGTGATGTATTCACAATGTAGTGCCAAATTCTGGCTTGTTTTAGGCCACGGTGATTTCCATGGACTTGTACCAACAACGGTTTTGGTCCCAAATCTTGTTCGTGGATGTTTTTATGGACACAGTGTATATGCCTAGAGTATCTGTTTATATGTAAGCTACATAAAATGTATGTGGATATATCTGGCTATATATATACATAAGTATATACATATGTGAGAGAGGTCTAAAGCGGGGAAACTGCTTCCACATATGCTGTGTTGTGGCACCTGTTTCTCTCAAAAGGGTGACACTGATTATCAATTTCAGGCACTTGTGATGCTAATGATAGCAAAACATTGTCCAAATTATAACAAGAAACTTCCCCTGTCTATTTTAATGATGCATCGGTCACTAAGCATGAGCCTAGTGACTATTGCTGATCCAGCTGTTTACACTCAAACCTCTTTAGGAGCTTGCATTCAGTAAATCTCGTCTGCAAAGAGTCTGCTGTTTCACCGTGCACTGCGGTCACAAGCACTCCAATAAGAGTGTTATTTTGTTGTGAAGGTTACTGAAGTAATTGTGCAGCAAAGCTGGAATTTAGTGATGCGCTTTTAGTTGTAGAAAGAAGCATAACTTTAGATGCCTGGAGGCCTTAAAGAAAGTGGAGGATGGTAAGTTTAGCTGTTTCCAAGGGTTAGGCAACAGTTGTACGTGCCTTTGGGGATTCACAATTTTGTGATGACCCAGTCTTCCCTCAGTTGTGCTCGAAGCATCTAAAACCTTAAATGACAGAACATTAGACCATCTCCTTTGGGGAAATAAATTTAAATAATGTAACTAACAAAAAGAAATATAATAATAAGGAAAAATGAATAAAGAGGAAGGAAGAAGTTCTTTGCAATTAAGAGAGAAGACCATGGATTCAGGATATTGGACAGCTATGGCAAAATATTTGTATGTGACCCCCGGATAGCTACTTAGCATTTCTGCCCCCATATTTGCATCTGTAAAATGGAGATAAAAGTGTTTGTGACAGATCTGAAAGTACTTGGAAAGCACTTTGAGAGACCTTTGCAGTTACTAAGCATTGCCACTTCTGTATTATATAGAATAACTCAAAAAATTTGGAAGGCCACAGATGAGAGCCTCACATAGAACAGTTATTCCCAAGAAGTGAGAAAGGCACCAGAGTTCAATAAGGCTGCGACGCGCTGGTAGAGATAATACAGAGATGGCAGGGAGGTGTAAGGGCAGCCGGCCCTTGAAGATTTCGTAAAAAATACAAAAAGGCAGAATAAAGCAAATGCTGGGGCCTTTCCGCAGAGCTGTTTTGCTGAGAAGGGAGAGGCCCACATGTGCACGGTGGCAGCGGTGGCAGCGCCCTTGCAGACGCAGAGCGGCGAGCCCAGGCTGTCTCTTTGCAAAGCTGAAATCATTTGGCTGGTAGGGGCTATTGACTGGAGGTGAAAGCACCCACAGCAACACAAAGCGTGTTTATCTGATAGGCTGGTCACTCACAAAAGATAACCTGTTGTCCTAATACTTCCTCTCTTATCAAGTTTTTTCAACGCTATAATAAAGGGAGAGCAGACACGCGCTTTATCTAGAGCCTTTATTTAACCAGTGTTGTGTGCACGTCCATGCAAGCAATGACACAAACCTCAATACAGAAACCTCAGAGTGGATTAAGGTAGGGCTCAGTATCGAATTACTGCGTTATCACCACTATTGGCTTGAATCTTCATTTTCAAAATGCCCAGCCTTTTAGGCATGAGATGCTTCACAGGCTGTATATTGGTTTCTCAAGTTTTGTTTTAAATCTGGAAACATTATGCCACGGATGCGGCTCTCTTGTGCTCTGATGGAGGTTCATGTTCAAAGCAGTGGTAGGCACTATCTCCTGTCGGGAAACAGCAACGTTGTAAAATGGGGTGGCAGGGAAGGCGAAATCTTCAAAGTGCAAGACATTTTATTAAGCAAAGGCTAAGAATATCACATCTCTGTCAAGTGTTTAGTCACACAAATTACAGTAATATCAAAAGGTATAACATATGCAGTACAGTCCTCTTAATTGGCACAGACTCAGGTGGCACCAGAAAGGTACCACTAGAGCAATTGTCCTGATTATTGGAGACTCATAGGAATACGCTTTTCGAATCTACATAAGAGATGGAAGAAAACTAGTAGGTCAGCATCTTTATCCTCCTCTGTCAACGCCGGATAATTCCCTGCGGTGTACTTTCTGTCTCCAAATTACTCGTGTGATAAGGTTTATGCCACTTTCCTTGAAGAATATTGTTTCCCAGTCTAATAGATCTCATTGTTAATTCACTATAAAGTGTCCTCTGCTAAATTTCCTCACTTTCCTCCAATTTACATATAACCCGTTATTATTGCTCTGAAATTAATCCCTCTCTTTCTTTTTAATTTTGATAGCCTTTGGCTCCTTAATATGGCCCCACCAGCCCCCTCTTTACCCATCATTTTGCCAACACAGAGGCTACACTTCATAGCCAGTATCTGAGAAATGGTCACTGGTAGTTCTGGATGCCCCATTTTTCTGGTGACTGATTTACAGTACCTTAAGGGGCCTGATGAAGCCCTCTTAAGCTGTTTGTGAGCTCTTCAACCAAAAATGGGGGAGCACAGGATGGCTAGCCGTGCAGAAAATCTGGCCCAATTCTCAGAGCTGCTGAGCAGTGATCGTTCCTGTGCCATTAGTCAGAGCTGTAGGTGATAAGGTGGTCTCTGAAGTCGGGCACCCTTTCCACTGCCAGAGGGACTGTCCACAGAAAATTCACTTTTTCTGGAGTTTCTGAAGGAACAGGTATTAACATTTTTCACTTTAATGCGGCTCACTTAGGAGCCACGCTAAGGAATCAAAGCAACAGAGAGATGCTGTAGCCCAGGAGTTTGTCAACCGTTGCAAAACTTCCTTTGCAGGCCACATCACTTACATGCGCGAGGGATGCCACTTTATGCACAGCTAGCGACCTCAGCTGAAATTCCCTCTTTGGCAGTCGTCCCAGTTAAAATAATTTGTTATTTATCAGGAGGGAGAATTGCTTTAAATAAAAGAATGAAGTGGCTCTGCTTCCAGTGAGGAGGAACGCATTGCTAGAACCAAAATACTTTTGTTCCTTCATGGAGAGGCACCTGGTTTGGTTGGAGCGCTGGGCGTCGCAGCCCAGCGTCCTAAGGGGCAAAACCCATAATTTTAGTGAGGGCTGTTCCCCAGTGCAATTAATGCGATAAATCACGGTTCTCCGCTAACTTTGCATAGGCTGCTAATCTGTTATGGAGCGGTGATGCCCTGTTGCTAAAGACATTGGCCAAAATGCCCAATGCCCATTTTTTTCCCAGGGTCTGTTCTTTTCCGTGGCCCCACTTGCAGGGGTGCAGGTCAAGTGGCATCCGCTCTCCCAGTTTCAGGTACCCTCAGCGCCATGTAGGCAGGAGTCCAGGTGCTGACGGAGGTGGGCAAAGAGGATTTCGGCAAGCAGGGATCTGTGGGACTTGCCAGGAGCAGGCTGCATGCAAATGGGCTTGTCCGACCGTTGCGCGCGAGTGGCCCTGGCGCCAAAGTCGTGTCTCGGTGCCATTCGGTGAAGTGCTCGCCTGCATGCGTGGCCGTCGGCGGCGTCGCGTGGAAGCGGCGACTTTCGGAAAGCACTAATGAACAAGTGCAATTTCTTCTCTCTATTGTTGGGTTTTTTGTAAAGTTGCTCAAATGCTCTCAGGTATGGCGGCCCTGAACGGCGGACTCGGCGCCACCGGCTTGACGAACGGCACGGCCGGCACCATGGACGCGCTCACCCAGGCCTACTCAGGAATCCAGCAGTACGCGGCCGCCGCGCTGCCCACCTTGTACAGCCAGAGCTTGCTACAGCAGCAGAGCGCGGCCGGCAGCCAGAAGGAAGGTAAGCGTCCTGTGGGCCGAGCGTTGAGTCGAATCAATAAACGACGTTCGGCCAAGTGAAAGCGGTGTCTTGGGTTTCTTTCTTCACGGAGCAGAAGGTCCTTAATGAAGGACCACGCTTAGCCTCATCTTTCATTCCTAACTTCTCTCCTGTTTTGACCCCTGACTTCACTCGCTTTTTTGCCCTGAAGATGTATTTTACTGCCCCATCTTTGTCATATAAAAGCGGCTGCCGCTTGTAAAAAGGCACCGGTAACAAAACTGAGCCTTTTATGGGACATAGGCGGTGGGCGACCCTCTCGCGCTCTCGCCTTCTGGGTTCTGCTTTCTGCCGTAGCAGAGTTAATCTGATTAGGTTTAAGTTTGTGAGCTAATGGCAAGATCCGTTCTCGCTTTGAGTGGTTCGTTGCTTAATTGTGGGGCTTGCGGGGAAGCGAGTGATTGATTGCCCCTCTGCCTGCGCCGGCGGAGCAAAACAAACCGCGGGAAGTTCCCGCGAAGGATAAATGAGTGCTAATTGCAAAATGTTTAGTAAAAGGAGGTTACCCTGTCTTGCTCTTTTTCGGTCTCCCTACACATTTCCCCAGCATTTGGGGGGGGTTGTTACTGCTTTCATGGCTTTCTCGTCTTCCCCTCTGAAATTTCGGCTAATTCTAGGAGGACCGGAGAATATTGCAGGCTTTCTAAGATTGCATCTGTGTTGTCATTACTGCTCTTGCCAGTGATAAGCTTTGGAAATAAACCTAGTATGATATCCTCAAGAGAAGTATTTTCATCCTCTTTTAAAGTAATATCTTGCGCTGTTTTGGGATGTGGTGTTTCCTAGGAAGACAAAGTTGGCATTCCCCCAGCTGGCTGTTACATATGTAAGGACACTGTGGAGTTAAAATGTATATTTTCTCTAAATTCTTTACCTGATTTACTGCTAACAGCATGGACTATTTAAACTGAAAGGATTTTTTAATCAGAATTTTTTCTCCTTATTTTGGTGCTCTGCTTTTGTCTTTATTTCACTCACTTTGCTCAATAACGACAGACTATGTGACACCAAAAATAAATTAATTAAATAAATTAATTAATTAAATTAATTAAATAAAAGAGGAGACTTTGTTTTTTTCTATTTAATTTTTTTCAGTTTATGAACATTCATATTAAGTGTAGATTTAATTTTTTTAGTATTGTGAAGTGGCAGTGTCTCTTTTAGAGTCTTTTTTTGTCATATCTTGTTTCTTTTGGTAAAGTTAAAGTGAATAAATTTCATCATTAAATACTGACAGCCATGTTTTGTCTCTTAACATATGGTTTCTGATGGACTGGTAAAGAGTCCAGAGTGTTTGAGGATAACCAGTGAAAAGCAGTACAGAAATATTTAATCATGAAGCACAATGAGCTGTCTCATGCATATACTGCAACTATTGTTTAATAAGTTTTGCTTACCATTTTAAGACATATCTTCTGGAAAGGGTAGTTTATTTACAGTAAGAAGAAATTTCATTTAATTTCCAGGTGGCAATTTTGCAATCTATTGCAGAAGGTATTCCTTAAATCTGGCGTGTGCTTTCCTCTCCCTCCCTAGAAAACCAAAGACATCTGAGGCACATGTGGGCTTTGCAATGCATTAAACAAGGCAGTGCTTCCACAGGTTATTCTAGATCTGTTTGCGCCAGAAACGTTCGACCCCTTTGTGTCCCACTTCTGCTCCTGGTCCCCGAGTGGGAAGGCCGCGTGTCCATAGCAGAACGCTTTCCTAAGAAAAAATATTCAAAACTAAGATGCTTTGGTGCGCATCTTTCTTTGCAAACTCAAATTTGACTAAAGCCGCTTTCATTTCAACCCAGCTACTATTTTTGGCCTTTTTTAATCATTTTACAAAACTTCTTCCAGGAGATAGAGAGAGGGAATATCTTTCTTTTATAAAAAACGGGCATTCTGAAATGACTGGCAACCAATCTGAGTATCCTTCTCTCTCTGACTTCCCTGACTTCCAGCCAGAAAGCTTTGTTTTGCCTTACCCTTTTCCCTCCTGTCACAGCCAACGTCCTGACACTCCAGTTTCAATCTCTGATATTGAAATCTGACCCCAGCTCGTTGCGTTTCCATACGTGCCCGCAGCTGGAGTTAAACCCACAAACCCCTGAGGGTGTGTAGGGCAGTTTGTGGGGTGTTGTGCGAGGGTAATACATTGCGTACCTGCTTTCTAACGCTAATTACACCGAAAGACACTCGTGCAAATTGAAGAGAGAGGCTGCAGTTTAACTTCTTTTGTAGTAGACATAGCAAGTAAACACTTTTCAAGGTAGGATGCTCTTAAGAGCTGCATTTCAGCTCTGTTCCTTTGATGATCCACTTACTTTTATTCCTTCAAAGTCGGGAAGTGGAATGCTTTCTGACCATCACCTTCAGTAAGTATTATGGAAAAAACAGATTAAATTGTAATAGCTGTTTTCATACTTTGTTTGTTTTCCTAAAGGTCCAGAAGGGGCAAACCTCTTTATTTACCACCTACCCCAGGAGTTTGGAGACCAGGACATTCTGCAGATGTTCATGCCTTTTGGAAATGTTATCTCTGCTAAAGTCTTCATTGACAAACAGACCAATCTGAGCAAGTGCTTTGGTATGTCAGATTTAATAAATCAAATAGTAAAAACCACACGCATTGCACTGAGAAGGGGCTGGGCAGGAAAATTAATGACAATGTGAGAATGTCATTCTGGAATCTCATTCCCAATGTAATGGACTCGTAATCCTCAAATGAATGGAAAGATGCACAGGCAAACTAGTTCTAAGTAAAAACTGGATATGAAAAAACAATAATAATCTTCCAGCCTGACATCTCACGTGAATGTGTCAAGTACATGAAACTAATTACACCCTATATGGGGGAATGTCATTTAGTATACTATTAAGCTGCCTTATTATGGGTACCTAATTATTCTCCATTGTATAGCTGAGCCACTTTAAAATGCTCTATGTTTAACCCATTACTTCTACATTACAGGAATTTCTTTCTTCTGAATTAAGTACAAGATTGTGCAATTAGTGTTTGAATGGGGTGTGCATGTAGTTCACAACACTTTATAGCTACATAGCTACAACAGTTGCAGGAGGGTCCAGTGAATCATGAAAGGCAGCACCTCGCCTTGCCATAGGGCAGGGATGAAGGCAGCGTCGCACACTCAGTGCCAGGTTTCCCAGGGGATGCTTGAAGCTGCCAGGAAATGAGATGGTAAAGGATGAGAATATGATATGTTGGCATAAAACAAGTTCTAGGGTTGGCTAGATGGGATGATGTCTTCTGAATAATATAGATTAGCTTGCATATCGTTACTTTTTTTTAATCTAGGTTTTGTTAAAATGTATCTGTCTAAGGGCTTGTCTGCACAAGGACCATTCAAGAAGAACTACTGTGCTTCAACCTGTTTTGAAATGGTTTGAATTTATCTAGACAGACAAGGCCCAATAATCATTCATGTACTTCACTCAAAGACAAGCCCTTAGTTCTTTTGGAAAGTTAACCAGGTTTAGAGAAAGGACGCTACATTATTTTTGCATTTTTGCATTTTCTTCCAGGCCCTTTTTGAAGAATTACATCTGTTGAGGCTTTACAAAAATTGTTCATTCCTAGACTAATACAGTCCCATACATTTCTGCAATGGGTTAAAACACTCCTGGGGGCTGTAGCAAAGTTGAAAAGTGAAATTGGAATGGGATCCCCATTGATCTGCAACCAGTTGAGTCTGTATGCTGGGGTGAGAAGATGATTGTTGAGGTCTCCAGGAATCTTAATGAGATGTCAAATCAAGCTATGGTCATCACAGCTGCTGCATTTTGATTAATCCTGAAAGAACATAGATGAGTTTGGGCAGGGGGCTCAGTTCATCAGCTCACTTCCCACACTTGCTTTTGGTGGATTTCCTTGTACTCTTTCATTAACTGCCTATCTATTTGTCTTGATTTATGGGACACGGTTATCTAACTTAGAATGAAGCATTGAGTTTTACTTGGGGGAACATGATGGGGAGAGGGTTAATACCCAACAGATGGAGGAGTCCTCTGCCTTTTTGGCATTAGTCAGGTTTCACTATGATTTAAATTTCTCATTCTTCCTCCCCAGATATTCTTCTACCAGTGAGAGAGTTCAGCTTTAAAAGCAAAAAGTACTGCAGTGGCAGAGGAAGTTGAGATTTTCTGATTCAGTAGGTGACCACCTGTGTGATACTGCTAATCACAGGCAAAGCCAGAATGAATCCTGCTGGTTTAACATACTATATCTATGTATATACCTTCTCCACTTTATTAGCAAGAACGGTCTATTTGTTGTTTTGGCCCCATATTTGTGTTGGCCCCATGAGGGTGACAAGACAGCCCTTTTACCCCTGGAAATACCCTTCCAAGAGCTCTCCTGAGCTCTGGTTGATTTAGCAGTCAAAGTGTTTCACTCTTTAAGCTTCTCTCTTGCCTTTCATAAACCCTGGAATAACAGAAGTGAGAGAGCATAAAAGTAGGGCAAGGGAGGGGGGACCCAATGACATCAATGCATAAATGCTGTCTGCTTCATAGAAAAAGGGTTACTCAAATGATTAAAAATATTTATCCTGGTTATAGAGGTACCTAAAGATTTAAGACAAAGATCAGGCTCGTCATGACAGGATATCGTCATGGCAAGTTCTTTGAAAATTGATAAGAAACATCATCCCTTTCACATGTAACTGGTAGTTTAAATTTCAGGCAAGAATTGATGAATGGATGCAATCAGAAAAAAGATAAATAAAAGGAGAGAATGCCGGGTTCCTCCCTAAGTTTTATAAATGAAGGTTCTCAATAAGGGACAAGATGCAAGTGTAACAGGCGTACAGCATTCTGTGTGGAGAGACAAACTGAAAAGGGGAAAAACAACTGGATAGGAAGGCCCATGCCACTGAGGCAGCATAGCGTGGGCGTATGTTTGAATTTGTGGCAGAGTCAAGGAAACTAATACAGAGATATAGAATGAGGTGGCTTATCTCTGCCCTCTGGAAGGTAAGCATAGCCTAAGCTAATTATTCCTCTGTCATTAGTGGAGGTATCTACATTGCTGAGGCGAGTGGTGGGTGGAAAAGTCACCTCTGAATGTGCCCGCTTCCTTTCATTGACTTACAGATGCCACCTAAGTGACTAGTTTAGATCAGATGCCTAACTTTGAGAAACTAGTGAAGATAAAAAGGGGTGATGGTAAGTTCATAATAGAAAATTTCAAATGAACTTAGGAGAACAACATGAAGGTCAGGAGGGCTATAGAGGAAAAGTCTGAATTGTCAAGATAGTTAGCAGTTGCTACACCTTGATTGTGGAGCACTTGCCTGAAAAATGCTGCAGCTACCTTCCAGTTCATGGTAGACTACTTTTCTATCCTGGAGGAAATCCCAGCAACCGAGGCTGAGATCTGTGTGTCGATGGAGGTAGACACAGGAGTGCAGTGTTGCACTCCTGCAGCGATTAAAGCCATGTGAATGGGCAAGATCTCCTAGAAGAAAATAGTGGGGGAGAAAGGAGGAGAGCAATCTTCAGGATATGGAAATAATATTAGGAAGAAATGATCAAGGGAAGAAAGTGAGGAAGTGACAAGAGTTACCAAAACCAAGGAAGGTAGGAAGGAACACTTCTTATACCTTAAGGAGGCTATGAATAATCAACCATGGAAGAACACAGAGGGAGCACTTTGGTTTTGGCTGGAAGAAAGTCTACGGAGATTTGAGTGAGAGGTGTTTTTGAGTGGAAGGAGCAGAATTTAGGCTGAATTGTTGGAGAAGACTCTTAGGTAAATAGTTTGGTGAAGCTGAGGTAAGGTGAACAACTGGGTCTATGAAGGAAGGAGGGCAGCCAGGGGACCGAATGACTTGATAGGGTTTTTTTTCTTTACAATGGGGAAAACGTATTATTTGACACTGAAGATGGAAGAGGGCAGCAGTGAGAGATAAGCAAAAGCCATAAAAGAACAAGTAAAAAAGATAGTAAAAAGAGGTTAAGAATCAGAAAAGGATGCAGATGCTAAGCACAGATGAAGGAAGTTAGTAGAAGAGAGGAGCTGAGAAGCGTCTGTGTCAGTGCTGAAAACAAAGTGTGTGGGATCCGTGCTTCAATGGAGTGAAGGGATATGTGTTAAGGCAAATTCAAGTGGAAAGACCGGGGAGCATTTCAAAGCAGATGCATAATAGTGGGCTGGAATAGAGTAGTAATTAGCTGGAGCAGAGGCAGAGCAGCAGTTAGGAGAGCTTTACAATTACGAGTGGGAGGCCCAGACATGAAAATGAATGTTGAGCTTCCAGAATTAGGGAGGTTTGAGTCCATTATGAGCAGAGCATTTGTAGTCTCCGGGGGAAAAGGAAGATGAGCCGGGCCAGCCAATTCTGCATTACCCGAGCAAGCGTTATCCCCCTAGTCAGTGCTCAGGGCTGAGGAGCAGAAAATCTGGAGCTCTCGTCAAGCCCTGCCGTTGTCTTTATGATGTTGCTTAATTTCGATGCTTGCACACCCCTTTGGGGAGCAGGAGGCTGAATTAATTAACATTTAATGCACCTTGAGATCTGGAACTGGAAGGAGCTGGAGAAATACTAATATTGCAACTGTCCTAGGCTAGACCCAAGGAGACCAGTGCTTCATGCCGCACAGGACCAGCGCGCGTGAACTTGCATTGGGAGATGCAAAATGCCTATAGGCATCCAAGTTCAGGTTTTGTGTCTTTAACCAGGCTTTCTGTTTCAGCTTCCCATCTGCAGACTGGCCTAATAGTACTTCCTAATAGGCTGGGAGGTACGTAAACATTACGGTGATAAATGTTACCGTAATAAGTATCTTCAGCACCGAAGGTAGGTAGATAAATAACAGGTTGGGAAACTGCATTACGCCAAAGCTGGCCACCTGCATCCCCGCTAGGAAAGGAGTGTTGTATGAAGGTAAAGAGGAAGGAAGGAGAACGGGAGAGGAAAGGCGTAGGAATTATAATCAGAGAAATAATTGCGAATGAGGTCAATGTGTCGAATAGCTGCTAATACTGAAATCCAAACGAGGAGCCTTCTGAAATTTGCTCTAACCCGTGGTTCGCTTTCTCTCCCGCCTCCGTTCTGTGTCTCGCAGGTTTTGTTAGCTATGACAATCCCGTCTCCGCACAAGCTGCCATCCAGGCTATGAACGGCTTTCAGATTGGCATGAAACGCTTGAAGGTTCAGCTGAAACGCTCCAAAAATGACAGCAAACCTTACTGATCTTAACCCCAGATGCTTACTGCTCTTATTTTAGCTTTCTTAGGGTAAGTCCCATGAGCAAACCTGTCCTCTGCAGGGGGGTTAAGAAAGAACATATAGCCAACCTTCACCAAGAGACAGTTATTTTTACAGTCACCACTTCCATTTCCCCACTTGTCCTTATTAGACTTGGCTCCCATTTCTTTGCCAAGCGATTACTGAGTTGTGTTACTGTGTTTTGTTTTGCAGCATAATTTATCTCCTTTTTAACAGAAACAAAAAATAAACATCTTGAAATTCAAAGCAGCACACACACACACGCACACAAAAATGTGCAATTTAACTCTGTGAACCCTGGTGCCATTAGCACATAATAATAATAGTTGTTTTGTACGGAGGGATCCTATTTTACCAGGGTGGCACCAGCAGTTTATAGGTTAAACAAAATGGCCTCATGCCAGTTGAAGCACTTATTTTGCAACAAAAATTGAAACAAGTCTTTCCACTACATCAACTTGTTTTTGAGAAGATTTGATTCTTTTTTTTTTCGGTTCAAATCGACGTGTTGTTATATATTAGTCTGATTTTACACTGGTCGTCTTTATATTTCACTTTTTTTTTAAGTTCTTGGGTTTTTGGGTTTTTTTTGGRAAGGATTAATGTAAAAAAGATTTAGAGATCTGTTTCTAAAGCTACAGGGTTTAAAATAAAAAAATAAAAATAAAATGAGTGACAATACTTGATGTTTCTTGAGAGATAAATTTAATAATAATAAAAAAGAAAGCCACAGGCCTGTAAATTTTATTTGTAAAAAGCATTTCTATTTTTATACAAAATTTTTACTGCCTCAGAAATAATGGAAGTTATTTATTGCCTATTGTTAACTTATTGGATACCTAAAGAGCAGCTCTCTGCTAGCTAGATCCTTTGAAGTAGTCTCTAGAGTAATTGTGCCAAGAATGGGCGCTTTTTCACTGTTGAACCCTCCACCCTTTACAGTTCACGCTTTTATCCTCCTGTTTGTATTTGTCTTGGTTATTTTGTTCGTAGTTTCCATTACCTAGTTTAAAGTTTGGTTGTCTGATCTTTTTTTTTTTTTTCCACACACCCCCCCCCGGACCTTTATGTTACATTTGTAGAAACTGGTTCTTTCCTCTCTTTTCCCCCCAAAGAGGAATCCGTTCTCTCTGCTCCTTTGCAGACGGATTCTCTTGGGGCTCCATCGTGCTCGTGTTGACAAATATTGTGAGTTAATGCAAATTATGTGAATGGCTCCTAGACTCTACTGATACAAAAAAAAAAAGAAAAAAAAAGATTTGCATTCGTTTTCTCCCGCACCCATAAAAGTGATTTTTTTTCTTTCGTTTGTGCTGCATAGATTCTGTGTAACTTTTTTCCTCTTCCTTGTTTTTTCCCTAGACATCTCCATGCCCGTTTAGCCCATCGTTTGCCTAGCATGTCCCTGTGGCGTCTCAAAAAAAAAAAAAAAAACCAAAAAAACAGTTTCATCGTCCCGTCATTGTTTCTGATGTCTTTCTGACCTCACGTCATTTTTGGTTCTCCTCCTGACCTTTGAGCTAGTCTGACCTTTCGAAATTTGCATGTGACCTCATCTAGCTATGAAATCTGGGAAGTCAATGTGAAAAACAGACAAACAAAAAAAAACCATTGCTGCATTCACGCAAGACTGAAAAATTTCTTCTTAGATTAAATTAATGATAGGATTTAAAAAAAAAAAACAACCTGTGGCAAAATGTTTTCTTTCTTTCCTTTTTTTTTTTTTTCGTAAAAAAAAAAATAAAAAAAAAACAGACTTGAAAGTATTATACAGGGATTGGCATTCTGCCTGGTCACTGGTGACAATAGCAATATGTGTCCAGAGGCACAGAATGTTGGTTTCTAACAGACTACTTCCAAAACAGTTTGAGAAATAAAAACTGTCTGATTTTAAGTCTCTAGAGGTCTGTAATAGTTTTTACATTTTTCAGGCAGTGTAAAGTTTTTTGATAAGGCCATTTTAGGTGGCTCACTTTCTCATTAAAGTATATATATAGAACCACTTTTTGTAGATTAGTATAAGAAAATATTTACCCTGTTTTAGGGCAAATGCTACCTACTTGTGTCACCTTTTGCTGAACTGACTCACAGTTAGACAATCCATGGTTTAATGCACATGAAATTACCTATATTTTATACTGTTTCAATGTACAGAAGAAAGGTTACTGTAAAACGTGTTACGTTGGTGCTTCTGTGAATTAAGTTGTGGTTTCATCATGAGTCTTATGGTCTTAAGTGTTCTATGTTTATAAAGGACGAGTTTAAAATTGGTTTACTTGAACAACAGGAACAAAAACAAGATTCAAAAAAAAAAACACAAAAAAAGTTGTTTGCTTAAAAAAAAAAAAAAGAATTTCATGTGAAAAATGAAAAACTATTCCAGAATAAGTTTGTGTTGGCTTGTGACGCATTGATGTCATTTTTTTATTGTGAACAATTTAGATGTGTTTGTGTTCAGCAAAATGTGATCGGTTTTTCTTTTAAAGAAAAAAAAAAAATCAGTGAAACTATAGTGCCAAATTCCAAAGGTACTTTCTTCCTAGAGCTTCAGTGTGTTTCTTGTGTGAAGTAATTTGATAACATGGGTATTTTATTATGTGTTTTGTATAAATCCCTAATATTTAAAGACAAAAAAAGAGGTTAAAAAGTTTGTTAACTTGCTATCCTGTGGTCTTGTTGCCTGAAATTGTTATTGTTTGTTATTTCTCTTTGATGTTTTTTGTAAAACATTGTACAAGTGCCCATGTTTCACTTTTTTAACCACTCTGCACACATCAATGCTGTGAAAGCAAACCTCACAATGTATTTTCTTCATATTGTATGGAAACCTCTAAGGTGAGAAAGTTTTGAACTTTTAACCCTTTCCACCCAGAGCTGTCTTGAGTGTTAATACCTTTTATACATTCACCATTTTGCTGTTTATTTTTATATATATATCTATATCTATAAATATATATATACTTAGTTTTTTGTGGTTTATTTAATACATGGTTGAAATCAGAACAATGCACAGGGCAGATCTGAAGGACAAAAAATATTTTACTGCTGTCTAAATTTCTTCTGTATCTATAACTAAAATTATTTAAAACAGTAATTAACTTGTGGTTTTCCTTTTTAGATTTTGGGGATTTTGTCTTTTCTTAAAAGAGCTTTTAATATGCTGCTGGAATATGCTATTCAGTATTAATAAAAGGAAAGAAAAAGAAAACAATTCTTTAATTATCTATCGCGTGAGCCGCTCCCAGACCGGAGCGGTAAACCCACCATTTGAAAAGAGAAAAAAAACAAAAAAACCCTTGAGGAGAAGAAAAAAAAAAGAAAAAAAAGAGAAAGAAAAAGATTATTTTTGTAATTTACGTAAATGAACTCTTTTTGCTTCAGTCAGCTGCACTAGCTCTCCCCGGGTGACGATTTGGGCGCGCGCTGCAGCAGCTCAAGCCGCGTTGCGGGGCCGCGGGTTGCCGCCACCGATGCCRCCGCCGCGTGGGGCGTCCGGAGGCGCCTCGGGGCCCCGGCCCGGTTTGGGGCTTTGCCGCCGGCGGGGGCGAAGGCGTCCCGGCTT
>NW_020451204.1:5514383-5515724 GCF_003343035.1 Apteryx rowi
TTTTTTTTTTTTTTCCTTTTTTTCTTTTTTTTTTTTTTTTTTTTTCCTTTTTTTTCTCTCTATTTGTTGGTTGTGTACAAACGATACAGTCGATTCCGCCTAAGTGAATAGCTGATTGGGGGGGCAAGAGAGGATTTGTACCTTTTAGACACGGTGTGATTTCTTTGATTTGTTTTCCTTTTTTTTTTCCCCCTCTCTCTCTCTCTCTTTCCCACTGCCTCCCCCTAGCCATGCCTTATCCCTCGGATGTCCCATCCGAGCGGGAAGCCTTTTAGGCGCCTTTCGTGCCGAGTCGCGTCGGAGCCGGCTTTCGGGAGCCTCGTGGCGCCGGGGCGAAGCCACGAGCCCCTGTCGCGAAGGCTTTTTGCTGTGACGTTTCGGCCAGTCGGGAAAGGGCGGATTTACGGAGATCAATTCTTCCTAGTCATTAAAAATAAAAAAAAAATACAAAATACTCTGCTGCTCCTTCCCGGAAGCCTATGAAACATGGAAGAAAAGCAGGACGTAGCCTTGGGATTGCTTCCCAACCGCGCAGTAATCTGACGGCGTATGGCGTTAGGCAAACGCTCCTTAGAAGTTAAATCACGTCCTAACTAGGGCTGTAAGAGTCGGGGGGGGGTTGTGGGGAGGGGGGAGGAAACCCAACCTACCAGGTGAACAAGCTTGTTATGCGCAGTTGTCCATGTAATAATTAAAAAACCGGAAAATCCGCGTGAGCACAGGGAGGTTTTTCTCTTGAAGCCAGTGGAAGCCGAAAATTAAGAATAAACCAGGGGGGGAAGCATATCCCCCCGGTGCTGGAAGGGGTGGTGTTCTTGCGGGGGGCTCGCGCAGCAGCGCGCGCTCAGCGCCGGATGGTAGCGTTACGCAAATCGCAAACGGGGCAGAGGAAATACCGTAGCGCCTGGTTTTTTTAACAGTTGGCTTTTAGCTTTTTTTTTTTTTTTCATGTATATATATATTTTTTTCCCTCACGGGAATCCCTCTGCTCTCCCCCAACTGGTGTCAGCTACAGCGAAATAAAAGCCGCGGAAGGAAATGCATGTTGTTGTGCTTTACGAAAGTCTCTCTTCAGCTCCTCTGTCCCGCCCCAGGTGCAGCCCTTACGATTTGGAGAGGGGGGAAAAATTAAAAAAACACAAAAAAAAACCAGAAAAGCCAAACCAAACGCGAGGAGGAGAGAGAAGCGCCCGCGGGTGCTCTCTGGAATCGAAGCCATACGCCCCCGTCCCTTGCCTTCGCCCCGCTCTCCGTGATGCTCAGGAATCGAAGACCACTTAAAAGTGCTCTTATGAGACCCCCCATGGACACCCCTCCCTCCCGGCCCTGCCGCCCCGGGGC
>NW_020451204.1:5516494-5543098 GCF_003343035.1 Apteryx rowi
GGGGAAAAAAAACGAGTTCCTTAAAGCACCGCGGCCGAACAGTTTGTCCTGCTTAACCGCCCGCTTTTAATTTCAGCGACGCGCGGCACCTTGCGGCGCTGGCGAAGCGGCTCTTGGTGAGCCGCGTGCGCGGCGCCGCGGGCAGTTGCCCCACCGTGTCGCGTCGCGTCGCGTCGCGGGACCCGCTGATTAGCGGAGAGCCGGCCCCAGCCCGCGTGCCTTTGCCCAGTGAGCCGCAGGGATTAGGCGAAGGAAACCAGCTTGACAAAGCGCAGGGTGAATCATTCCTGATAAGTGAATAAAGCGTTGTGACCGAGCAATCAGATTATTCACTTATCAGGAATCGACTGTACTGAGAGTTTGCCTGGTTGTTTCTGTTCCTCATCTCTGTTGTAGTTTCACTACTCTGCTGTGTTCTGTTTCTTCTCTCATGCTCTTAGCAAAATCACCGGGAATATCCCTTCGTGTGATCATGAAACGTGCTACTGAGTAACGGATGATAATAATAAATAATAATAATAATAATAAAAAAATTTAATATAAAAATGATATCTTAACAAAATCTATGCACTTGCTATCAGGAACACAATACTGGATGTGTCTTATATATATTGAACTATAATAGTATTCGATTTCTTAAATAAAGCTTAAGAAAGGATTCTGTTGTCTGTAAAATTTTATGAGCATTAAATGGAAAACAAAAAATGTTTCTAGGGTTGGGCGCTTTTTTGTTACATTAACTCTTACTGGGTGTATGATCTTTAACCATACCCAGGCAAATGTTATATTTTCCACTTGATATTTCCTTAATAAGTGAAACCTTGAAAATTAGACTTACTGAAGTGTGTCGGGGCAAAGTCTTACCATTCAGGCACTTACAGCAAAGGATACTAAAATGCAAATATTTCCATCGTTTCCTAAACCTGTTTGTTTTTCTACAAAGACTGTACAAAAAAGCTAAAATATGTGAATCGGAAAATATAATGGGACAGTATTTCTTCCGCAAACAGTATTATACTTCTTTTTGGTATGCGACTTTCTTTCCGCCTGATGCTAGATAGGCCGAGAATAAAAAATAAAAACCCCGTATGCTCCAAAATCACAGATCCGACCCTCGAGGTCAAAGTATCTTTTTGATCAAGATGTGCAGCTTACTGTGATTTTCTGATATTTGAGCCTTTTTTTTAGGAAGACATTTTCACACCAAATCCCATGACTTAAACGGGAGTCCAATAGCTCAAACTGTTGAGTACACTGAAAAATTTATCCCCCCAGCGGCTGTACGTTCACCACAGAGTTGTACGGTTTCGAACACTCAGATTTTTATGGCGATGCCCAGACTTGCTRTATTTAGCAAAGTAACTATTTAGCGGTGGGGGAGATGTTTCCTTTTTTTCCCTTTTAACTGCATTGCTGCCTCACTTCTCATACACTCTGATTTTATTTTTATTTTTTTTTAATTCAGTTGTGGAAATCTATCAGCTCCTTGTCTCATTCTCCGCTCTTCATCCATATTGAGCATTTTTAGCCTATTTGCTGCGGTGGGCGCCCAGCGGCCGGGTCTGGTAGACCCCTAAGCCCTCATGGCAGACCCACGAGTGAGCTGCTGCTCCCCAAAGCTGCCGGCAAGAGGATTAACCTTGGTGGGCACCGGATCGGCCTCTCCATCCTCTGCCTGCACCTGGGGGCCCGCTCCGGATTTTTGGGGGCTGCTGATGCCCCACAAATATTTAGTTGTAGCAATTAGCTCCTATTTGTATCCCCTCCGATTTTGCTCATTAGCAGACTTTCTTTTTTTTTTCATTAAAGGGATCTGCAAAGTTGCAGGCATTTTCTGAATCGTTCGCCCCTGTTGATAACCTAATTGTTTTACATGAATGCTAATATTTCCCGCTCACACATTTATATCTATCAGCTAAATCAGCAGTAAAGCAAACTCTTCTGGGATGCATTCCTATATCAATTAGCAAGGATTTATGCTCCAAAGCCCCATTAGCATTAATGGGAGGATGCTCTTTAGCATAAGCAATTGGCTATAGGGCTGGTGGACTTTATTTTGTAAGCAAAGACGCACCTGAATCCAGGCGAGCTGCTTCCTGCAGAYGGTACTTCAGGGAAAACATCCCAGCCGCCCTGCGCTGCTCTGGGGACGGCTCGCTCGCGGGATGTGCATAAATTGCTGAGTTTCAGGTGGATGGAGGCAGCAGCCGTTGGGCAAATGCGCTAACTTCTSGTCCCAAGCTTGGGTGGTGGTTGAACTTCTGCACACTGCACACTTTGACCTGCCTGAGACCACACCAGGTAAAAATTTCAGCATTATCTCGGATCACTCTGACCAACGACTTGAAAATTTTACTCCCGGCTCATCCACGCTGGCTGCCGTCGCAGGGTGCAGCCCACAGAGGTGGGATTTCGGGAGGAGGCAGAAGCAAGCCCAGGGATGAAGCCCTGCAGGAAAGTTAGCCGTGAGTTTCCCAGAGCCCTGAATTGGAGGTTTCCCACTCCCCTGCCTTGACACAGCAAGTTAGAGGGGACCAATAAATCAGCGAGTGTCACCTTTTAGATGTAGGTCAACAGGTTTCACCTACCACCCCATGCTTGACTGAGTCAACAAACCTATCGCCAAAAGGGCGTTGGGTCTCTGAAGCCACCRCTGAGAGCCGGGGTGAGAGTCCGCCGCGTCCCGAGGCGCGTTCGGCTCATTCGCTGCCCTTGCCTCTACGAATGCTTCCTCCGCTGGTTCTGGCTAGGCGCCGTTCTGCTACATTCAATAGCCCTTTKGTATCTGCTGTTTTTCCCCCAAAGGCACTCATAAACAGGGCTCGAGTCGCTTTTCATCCCTCCTTCTCAGAAAATAAGTATATCATGCTCTTGAAGTATCTAYCTGTAAGAGAGGTTTTTCAGGCCGTGAATATTTTTTGCGATTTATTTCTGCAACCTCTTTTTTCCCCCCGCCCCCCCCTCCAGCATCCTTTCTAAATCATGGGTAACAGAGCTGGATGCTTGCTTTCAGCATCAAGCCTGGTGATGCAACCTGCAGAAATTAAAAATTTCATCCCTGCTCCACTCCTCTGCATTACACAGTCAGGGATTGCATCAGTCCTTGCGAAGAAAAGTATGCAAAAACCATAAACACTTGTATTGGAAGATTATTTTGGTGGCTTCCTTGGTATGCCTAATCCCTCTCAKATGTACTGTGTGCCAGGGTCCTGCAAGCATGGTCTGCTGGCTGTGGTCTTAGGCATCAAAACTTGCTTACAGCCATCCTAAGAGCACATTTGTATCATTCCTAGTCTTCTTCATTATTTCCCAATCTTATCAGCAGTTTTAATATTTACTTCCAGGTCAGTGGAGAAAGTGTTCAGCAGCAGTCAGACTTACTACTGATCCCTACAGAACCCCGCTAAAAAAATACTCTTCTGCAGTGATTCCCTCTTGACAGCTTCTTTGTTKTCATGTCAGCCCGTTCTTAATCCATTTTATGTGCTTTGTATTGATAGAGCAGAATGCTAATTTTTTAATCAGTATCTACTGTGCTGTCAAACATACAAAAGTCAGAGTATAGTCCGTCTTTGCAATTACTTTTATCAGCCAAAACCTACAATCACATCAAAGAACGAAATTGAGTTTGACAATCTTTCCTCCCTAAAAAGCATGCTGATTGGCATTAATTGTTTACCTCTTTTTTATTGTCTTCTATTCCTTTATTCCCTAATCAGTATTTCCATTATTTTGCCAAGAGTAATGTCAAACTAGCCTATCGTGAGCTGGGTCATCCTGCTTGTCTTCTGTGAATGTGAGCCACAATAACGGCACGTTCCCTCTTGTCTGGCGTGATGCTGTTGTCTTTAACAAATCCTAATGATTCAGTCCCAAAGATGCCCATCAGTAGGTCAGAGCTCTCTTCCTGTTCTCCTGCCCAATTATCTGGGGCTGCTTGCTTGAAAATACTGTATSCTTAACAGAGAGTAGCTAAGTAGGTTATTACAGAATTGGACCAAAAACCATTCCACACTTCTCCTGACACATAGTTATGTGAAAGAAGAGAAGGATTTTAACCATTTCTTCTTTTTCTGCATCATGATTAACAGTTTCTCCATCTCCATAAACCTAGGGTCAATGCTAAAATGGCTTTGGCTGAGCATACTTAAATATCTCCTTGCTCTTTCTTTGCCCTTCTGAGCTTTTACTGTGAACTATCCACAGAGATGGAGCTGACAGTGTAGTGGGGAAACAAGGGGTAATGCATGCTTTTAAGTCAATTGGAAGCATGGGTGAAGGTAAAATACTTTTTCATTCATCCTCTTCTGAGTCAGTATAGCCTCTCTTCGCTGAGGCACATGTTGATGTGAGTTAAAGCCCTGTGGCTTTAAAGCAGGCAGTGGAGAAGAGCCAGTAACATTTGGGGCATGGGGATATCTGGATTTTCTCACTACCCTGCTGCTACCTGAGTCAAACAGAATTTAGCTCAGGAAACAATTTCGAATCACGAGATGTCTYGAGATACAGAGCAAGCTTCTGACAGTGAAGGGTTGGGGTACACAGCCGTGGATTTGACGTGGTAGCACRGCATAAGCTTGCAGCAGAAAGAGGAACCAGTAGCCTGCTCTTCTTAAAGAACAACAGATGATAAAAAAGGGTAAGCAGCAGCAGCAAAGAYGGGAGGGAATGTGCTGCCTTATACAACAGCATAGGCATAGGTGCTCTTTCAGGCCACAGTTGTACCATATAGGTCCCTGATCATGACTCTTGGGCATACACCATAAAGGCACTGAGATACCAGTGTATCTGCCCAGAGCCTCAACCTCAGCACTACGCCACTCAGAGCAGACGTGCTGCTGCCTGACCCTGTCCCCTAGTTTGGGTAACGTAATCTTGGAGACAATTCTTCCCACCCTAAGCAGCAGGGCTAAGACCAGGGAGCAGAGCAGCTCTCTGAAGGTGCTGCTGACTTTCCATCATCTGTAAGAGCAGAGCAGGAACAGAATTCAATTTTCTTAACTTAGGCATCAAATATCCCTGCTGGCACCCTGCTTGGCCACTGGCTGCTGCAATAAAGGGCACTGGTCTATTCCAGGTCTTTTGTCATATCTGCTGGTGCCATGCAGGTGTCTCAGATTACTCTAGGTATCTCAGAGCGTACTAGACACCTTCCTTTTAGGCAGCTCAGTCAAGTCCTTGATGACTAGCCTAGGCTGAGGTTTGGAGTCAGCACACCAATTCAGAGACCTAGCTCGAGTTGTTTATAAATGCACCTAGCTTTCATGACAGGCAACAGTAAGCGTCAACAGAGTTATTCTGCTTACCCTGAAGTAGACATGTACGGCTCAAGCCATTTGTCAGATGTAGACATCTAGTGTTAGCTGAGATGGCCTAGAGTCACTGAGACATCCATGTGGGGCTTGCAGACATTGCAGGATGAGTAGGACACCCATGACCATCCAAAGCAGGATATCCTAGGACATTTCAAGAACTCTAAAAAGCATAAGTAATGGCAAATGAATCTGGTATCTCCAGACACCAAGCTAAGGATACCTGAACTTAGAAGGATGAGCCTGTGAGCTGAAGCCCACTTTAGGGCCTTAATTCACTTACCTAAACCTTAGCCATGTTGGCTGCTCCAGGACATCTCAAATGACATTGATGCCTGTGTTTAGAAAAAGTAATTGAGCTTGGGGCAGGGCGGGAGGGTGTCTAATTTTCAGACAGCTGAAGCTGAGGTTCAGTGAATCCTATCRTTATCAAATGAGCCCCATGTCAAGGTGATGTCCCACAGGTCCTAGGGGAATCACACAGAAAAAGCCACTGCCTACAAAGGGARTGCTTTTCAGGAGATAGATGTATGCAGAGTGGCGCTATGATAGAAAAGCCAGAGCCCCAAGGAAGTGTATTTACATGATTTATGGTGCACCTCTGGCATTAGTTTCATCCTACTCAACTTCTGGCACTGAGAATCCCCAGGAAGTGCTTACTCCAGAGGGTGACGGAGAGCTAATGTGAGCTGCTTTGCTTTCGCAGTTTACTTCTCTCCCAGCACTGGGGATGGAGGGAGCAGAAGAGATCTGGTCCTCTCCATTAAGTGCCTAAAATTAAGTGGGATGAACGTGGAACTTAATGGCCGAAGTTGCTGAAGTTTGGAGGTTTTGGTGCTCCTGTCCATACAGTCCAGGATGCTGCTGGCTTTCTTTGCTGCCAGGGCACACTGCTGGCTCATGTTCAGCTTTCCCCCCTAGGAGCCCAGGATCATTTCAAGCAGAGCTGCTCCCCAGCTGGTCCATCCTCAGTCGGTRTCATTGCAAGCAGTCCTTCCTTCCCAGGTGCAGACCTTTACATCTGTCTCTTCTGAATTTCACAAGGTTCCTGCTGGCCCTTTCCTCCAGCCCATCTAGGTCCCTTCAAATGGCAGCCCTGCTCTTGGTTGCCCTAGTTTGGTGTCATCTGCAATCTTGACGAGATGGGAAATGGAGCAGTGTGAAATACGGACATTGCACTTGTACTTCCCTTGTGTTGCACTTGTCCTTCTGCTGGTGCCTGAACCAAACACAAGGCCAAGATGAGGAGATAGTGCATTATTAATGGTGTCTCATCCACACCTCTTTCCTCTTACTGGCATGCCAAAATGAGAATAAATTCACAGACAAGGTATCTCTAGAAGGTGCTAGGAAAGGAAACAGAAGGTGTCCTGTAGCGGGTACAGATATTTGTCATGGTGCTGTCACACTCTGCCCATTTAGCTTATGCACATCCTCGGAGGCAGCCCAACATTTCTGCTCACCATTATGCCGTAGCTGTGAAGCATATTGTTGGGCAAGGCTTTCACCGGTCCAGACAGCCACTAACACTTGTCCATGTCCRGAGCAGCGCAAAACCAAAGCTGTGGCTGTAGCTTCTCTTTGGTGGCCATCTTTGTACTTGCAGGTGACAGGAATCCATCCACCCACCCAACTGCTTGCTAACCTGGGTGTAACGAGCACAAGCTGCTGCCAGCGGGCAAAAACAGTATCTTCCTTTCTTCAGGTGTGAGGTCGACTTGTGGCATTAGATGACCAAAGTTTAGAGCCTCCTCCTCTTCTATCCTCATTACAGCTTTTTTTGCAGCTTCTTCTCGCCATACACTCAGCAAACCTYACCCTTCTTCATTTTCCAGTGGAATAGGGCAAGGGGGAAAAAAAAAAACACTTTTTTTCTACAGGCTCAGAACATGCTAACTGGAAAGGCATGAACACCTGGGCCAGCATACATGCAGGGAGATGGAGGGTCACTGAAGGACCCTTTCCTCCCCCTTTCCCACATCGCATGTTCCTGTCCCAAACCATGGTTACACACGCATGGTAAGGAGGAGGAACAAGCCTAGCAGATGATGTTGCACAGGCCGGTCTCCTTTCAGCTGTTTTTTTTTTTTTCCCCAAAAATACTATCTCTCTCAGGCAGTAGATCCCATGGTCATCTTCATGGGCCTTACACAATCGTGTGCCACTACTAAATTCCCACACGAGATGCTTGTGCCTCTGCCCCACTTCTCTCTACCCTTCCAAGCACCTTCTTCATGACCAGGGATGGTTGCTTACTAGCTGTCTCTCATCTGTGCCAAAAGATGTTTTCTCACCAAGGAGAGAGGCCTGTCATGGTCCTGTTCAGGCCCATGCACCTCYCTTTTAATGGTCCTGCTGCCCCACAAGAGAGCTGTAGCTGCAGCCACTTTTCCACAGCAGCAATAGGCTTGGTGGTGGCCTGGGAGGTGTAACTGCTCTCACAGCTACTGAAATTGCACCCATGCTTACACCACAGCCGGACTGTTTATCTTCAATATAACCATAAAATGGCTTGCAGCTGGGTCAGCCTCCAATTTCTTTATCATAAATCACCTCCGTGGCTGGCATCAGAGCAGAAGCCAGCCATAAATTTACTCTCTGTGGAACATGGTCCCTGGATGAGAGGTCATGTCCCAAGGTGCAAATAAATAAGAAACTCACAGCTCATGGAAACAATCCCAAACAGCTGGATTGTAGCCTTGCATGGAGGGTAAATAGGCTTCACGGGAGGAGTTCACAGTGCCCCCTTCTCCTCCAGTCTCATTTTCTTCAGCTCATTTGGCCTTATTGTTTTCTGTTATCGGTTAACCATCTCCCTGCTCCTCTTGTCAACTGTTCTGTCTTCCTCGATAAAGTACAGGAATGTTTCCTATCTATAGTCCCCAGAGCTGTAGAGTCCAGCCCAGGAGACTAGTGCTAAATTGCCAACTTAGACATAAGGCCATTTTTGCAGCCAGCCCTCAGGCTCRGCTATCCAAGCTGCTTGGTTGTTTGAGCATCCATCTACACCTAATGGGAGAGCTATCTCCAGATGTGGGTGATCGTAGCTGAACTGATTGAGCAGCTGAAGAAACTGCTCGTTCTCTGCTGAACAAGAGACTGAGGAAGGGATCCTAATGCAGAGCCATGATTTCAGCATCCCAAGTGCTTGGATAGYGGCAGCTGGACTTGGTGCACTGGGGCATGGGAAGAGCCTGCCACCAGCGACAAGTCTTTGCGCTCTAGGAGCACACTTCTGGGCTTGCCTAGATGTTAGTGATCGCCAGCTTTTGGGGTCTRAGGAAACAAAATGCAGGGGGAAAAGAAAGCAAAAAAAGACCTTCAGACAGAATTTGTGCAGCAAAATGCAGCCGTGCTCCTGACGGACCCCTGGGAAGGGAAGCTTGTGAGGAGCATTACCATGGGTGCTGGACACTCCTGAGTCCTGCTCCAACGTATGTACAGGGYTGCCTTTACCTGAATGGCTTTTCCCTGCCAAAGATTTGCAGGGAACCTCAGGATGAGAGGAGGGAGCCAGCTCTAAATGTCTGCAGGGCTCATGTTCATGGTGCAGCCATCACATCCCCATCTTGCATCAGGGTGCCCAGCCGTGCCTTGGGAAGTGCCTGCACGCTGCCCTTCTTTTGGACTGACAGGCATCAAAAGAGCCCTTCTTCTGAGCAGAGCACTCTAAGACCCCATGAGGACCTGTGTTTTGACTTCCCAAATTAATACGCAAAAGTAAGCAGCATGAATGAGCCTGTAGTGTGCCCTTATCCCTTTTATTCTTCCCAGCAGCTTGGATTCAGTGCTTGGAGCACCATTTTTCCCCTTTCCTCATATCTCAGCTGGTCCTGTCTCATCCAGTTCCCATTCCTTTTTCCCCCCCTCTAAGTAATTCTTGTTCTCTGCTCTGTATTCAACAAGTATTTGAAATGAATGAAGATTAATTATTTAGGATCATACAAGGGAATCTAAGTAGGTGCAGTGGGAAGGAATTAAGCACGTGAGACATAAAGGCTGAAGATCAGGAAAATATTTCCTTAAAGTGAAATGTAATAGAGGGCAAGCCTGCCTCTGGGGCAGCACTGGAGGTTTCTGCTCCCTAGGCATTTAAAATTGGAAATAGTAGAAAACAGACTTTAAGAATAATCCTCTGGGACAAGGCTAGCTAGCCCAAGAGGTTGTATTTGTCTCTCCCTTCCAGGCACACTGATGGGACACAGCGTGTGAGAAAGCACTGAAATGAGAACACAAAGAGATTTATTCATGCTGGAAACTTAAAATGAAGTGGGCAACTTCCCTTCAGTGCAAACAACTCTTTTTATAACCTGTTTGATGATTTTTTTTTCCTACATATCTTTATTACTCAAGTAATTAGTTTTCAATAATGAATGTGAGAGGACACTGCATTAGCACAGCAGGTAAACTTGGGACTGAAAAGAAAGTGCACTAGCCCTTAAAATGAGGGTTATTTGTGAAGACTGCATCTAAGATTTCTAATATTACCCTGAGCAATATCAGGGTTTTCTACTTTCATTTGCTGTGCTGTCTCCTTTCATTACAGGATGTCCTGGTACGAATCTATCCACCACGCTCTTGAATCCTTTTATCTCCTGTTAGCTCTACATTTTTTTTTCCCATTGATCACTTCCTTCTCATATGAAGTTTAACCTTCATAATCTTCCTACTTTGCAGTCACTGGGCTGTAATTACAGAATGCGTTTGAGGGCTCACCTAGCAATAAATCAGGTTGCACTAATTGAACAGAAAGTTGTTCAGTGAGAAAAAAAAAAAATCTTCTCACTGAAGTGATCGTTTTGTCTTTTTTGGAAAATTTTATATCTTGGAAATAACACACAAACTTGTTGTTAATGTGAAGTCTCAGGATGACTGGCAACTCGCACGGCCCATTCTGGCTGCAGACCAAGGGGTACCTTCAGCCAGGCTAGGCTGCGGCTTTGGGCAACCCAAGGAAACGGTGAGCAGCCGAACGCTGGCTTGGAGGAAAACCATCATTAGGGGACTGGTCATTTAGTTACATACAACAGTATGTAACAGTATGCTTTAGTGTTGCAAACATCCATTCCAGCCTGCCTGATGGCATTGCAGCTTCTCCGGTTCACTGAGATGGCCAAAATACTGCTGCTTCTGAACAAGATCATGAGCTGTGTTCAATGCTTAAGGTACCTCCACGGGACACAAGGCCATCTGTGGAGCACATCCCACGTTCATGCTGGACAAGTCACCTTGAGACCTGGGAGCTGCTGTTGCGTTGCGTTCCTCCTGGCCTGCAAGGCAGAGAGCGGGATCGGTTTGTGCAGCGGAGCTAACCCGCCTTGTCCCCAGTGCACACAGCCTGCGTCTGGCCGCTTGCACGCGTACGGTCCTGAATGCTGCTGCATTCACAGCGGCAGAGCTGGCACTTGTGCACCCGCCAGCCAAGGACGGGGCATGCGGATGGTGACACGCAGTGATGGGGACTCACAGGCCCTGAAGCTTTTCAGGTGCCTAATGTCTGTGTAAATGGATGGGAGATCAGCTGCTAGCACTCAGGCTCTGATCTGTGGTGGCTAATCGAGCCTAACTGGCTAAATAATTAATGTTTGGTAACTTGCTGGTAACACCAAAACAACTTCTCCTTGTTTTCCCCCAGCTCTTGTGTTCCCCAGCATTCCTGGCCATGCCTGTGCTCCCCTTTTCTTTAATTTAGCATTGCTGAGGGGAGGACGTCATTGCATTCCCTGGCGGAGGCTGCGTCGCACCTTCAGCACGCCAAGGAGCTGACGGTGATTTTGGATTCCCACAAACAGAGGCAGAGCAAGCAAGAAAAATCATTTTACACCAGTTTTATAGCAGAGGACCCTGATCCTTCAGAGCTGTTCACAGGCCCCAAGGGGGAAAAAAAAAAAACGTAGAGGTAACACATGGGAGAGGCATCTCATCGCTTCCTTTTCCTTCTTCCCCTGAGGATATTAGCTGCACATTGATACCAAACGATATTGCGCACGTTTTTTAGTGTGGCACAACACCTCCTGCCCCACTCTTCATCTGATCTCCTTGATAAATCTGTCAATGCATCCTCTGAATCCGCAGCTGGAATTTCTCGGTGCACCAGTAAACAAAACAAAGCTCGTGTACGTCCCGATGGTTTAAGATTCATTCTCCCTCATTTAATTAGTTTCTGTAGTAGTTAATGGCCAGCAAGGCTGCTTGCTATTTCTCCCTGTGGGTTAGCAGAGTCTCTTTTATAAATGGTCTCAGGAGGGGTAGGGTAGAAGAGGAGGGGCTTTGCCGCTCTGGACCTCAGTTTTATTTTCTGCTTTTGCTGAGCATTCATTTCCAGGCTAAATGTTGCAGCAAACTGATACCAGTGGGGGATAACAGAGTCTTTGTCTTTTCTGCACGCTGCCATTYCATGGGAAACAATCAGCAACTTGTTAGGACGTGTCACCTGAATTAACTTTACCGGCTATTGGGTCAGGGTCTCCCACTTCTAATAAGGTCCTCTTTGACCGTCGCATTATACAGTGCAGGCTACCGAATATAGAGGGACTTGTGGCCAACCTGTTCTTGAACAAACAGCTATAGCAACTTTCAGCAGCAAGCCATCTGCCCTGGTGTCCCCACAGATGCCTAAATCACATTTTCCTTTATAATCTCAGGGAATGGCAGTGGGCATATCGTTGCACCCCTGCTAAGGACTGTCATTGCTGGCCAGTAAGCAAATGCGAGGAGAGATGATTAAGTGCCTTGGATTGAAGAGAGGCACTGGCAGGACCTTGGAAAGCTGAGACTTTGCCCATATAACCTTTCCATGAGGAAACTTGTACCAGGAGGAGAGAAGAGGTGGCAGGGAAGGGTTAGCAGTGAAAAACAGCACGTTTCAACTGCATTAAAAAAAGTAGATCTGCAAAAATATTTAAATGCTTTTTTATGGTGAAAAAAACCTGAAGGGAGTCTTTCCCATCTGTTTTTTTTTTTATTTCCAAATAAGCATATGATTGTTTTTTAATGTTTTCTCCATAGGGTATTAAAGTGTTACTAAGTGACGCCGGTTCCTGAGCCTCTATTTTTCAGACTAACTCCCAGACCCCACCATGCTTGCTTCACAGCAAAGATGCGCCAAGGCTTGCATTTGACTCTGTAGTGCTCAAAGACTTCAAGTACTCATTATCACTATGGCAACTATTAATCATTCATTTGTTGTAACATGATAAATACATGCCCCCAACTAGAAAGCATGTTATCAACCACTGCAGTACCCTCAGAGCTACTCTGTGTAGCACTAAGTCACCCGAAGGAAGGCACAAGTACAGCATAAGGTGTGTGAAAGCATTGCAGCCAACCCTGTGATTCACATCACTGGAAGAACAAGGTGGTCTCAGCTACTTTTTTGTTTGATTTCTTAATAACAGTAAATGCTCTCAGTGTATTTAACTCTCTTTAAAACACTTATTCCAAAAAGTAGAAGCTTAAAAGTGTGATGGCCACACGAGTCTCTGCCATGCTCTGGGACATGGCATGGTGACCCACCACATGACCTCCAAATGGTTGGATACTTCTCCACCATATAAGGATGCAATTTCAGGTCCTGAAGATGGTATAGGCTCATTAGCAAGCATCTCTGTTCCCCAAGCCAGAACTAATAAGACTTTCCTTGGGCACAGAACCATACTGCCATGGCTACACTGTGTGTAATTTTGGAGCTAACACAAGGGTCTCTCCATTGTGCTACACCGGGTGAGTATCATTTATATGGTTACAAACCAATAGTTAGCATAAGATATCCTCTTCTCTCCCTCCCTCCTTTTTATAGCCCCTRTAGCATCTTCCCAGTCACCAGTACCAAAGACCAGAAATCCCTGAATACATCTACAAATAGTAGCACCAAGCAAGATTCAAACAGTGCCCAGGAATGCGTAGCTGTGTTGTCCAGACTCCTACCTCTTGGGCCACAACAAGGCATAAATCCCCTCTTTTCACATCCTCCCACCAAGACCAGCTGAGGCAGACTGCCTTATATCCAAACTGACTGGAGATAGCAGTCCCTGGAGTAGATRGGGATATGTCCACATGGCCTAGCAGTTCAACTTACTTTTTTCTATATGATGCTTTATGGCCCTCAGACATTTTGGGGGGRAGAGCTTCCCCCATTCATATGTCGCAAGCTGTTCCTGTTATATCTTTACAGCAGGATAATGAGGGTATGTGCTGAATGCCTTGAAGCAGGGGATAAGGGGGTGTCTGAGGGTGTGAAGCCTAGTAAGACCAGGTTGGAGAACTGCTCCAGTCCCGTTTCCAGAGCCTTCACGGAGCTGTCACGGCTGCTATGCCCAAGAGCCTCCTCTGAGTGACTTTCTCCAGAAGTAATCCCTGAAGCCAACTAGCATGCTTGTAACACGCAAACCAGGGGAGTGAGCATGAGCATAACCATGACAGGGCTAGATCTGTAACTGGCAGCGACACACTCTCAGCTGCCCCAGATTGCCTCAGCCCTCATCCTGATAGGCCACAATCAAGACTAAAAGCCACCTCTCAACTTCGTTTAGTCTTTGGACCTCTTTTGAGACAACTAGSGATTTTTTCCTGGATCAATGAGAAYTTTGTGCAGTGAGAACTGGCCTAAGGCCATCATTTATACCAATCACTCTGGCACTGGCAGCTAGAAGCAGCTTCAAAAGGCTCTGCCATATCAGTATCAACACTATCCCAGAACATCTCCTTTGCTCCATCTTTTATTTGGATCCCGTGAGGCCACATCTGTAGTACTGCGGCCAGTCTGGGGCCATGGGTGCAAGAGACAGATCAGCAAACAGTTTTTTGATGATCCAAGATGACTTGGGAACTGGAGCACATGATGTATGATTTGAGGCTGAGAGGGGGTTTGCTCAGCCTGGAGAAGAGATGGCTTCAAGGAAAGGGGGATCTTATAACTATCTCTCAACTATCTAATGGGTGGTTATAAAGAAGACGGAGTCGGACTTTTGTCAGAGGTGTATAACAAAAGGGCAAGAAGCTACATGGAGTGAATGGACACAAGAATTTGCAGCAAAGACAATCCCAATTAGATATAAAGAAARAAAAGTTCATCATGAAAGCAATTAAGCACTGCAATGAGGGCCTTGGTAGGTTGTGGGATCTCCATCCTTAGAGATGTTCAAAATTCAACCAGGCACGGCCCTGAGTAACCTGGTCTAACTCTGCAGTTGGCCCAGACCTGAGCAGTGGGTTGGACTAGGGCCACCAGAGGTCCCTTCCAATCTCACTTGTTCTGTGATTCTGTGATCTCTTAGTGTTGTGATTCCTACCTAGCTRATCTCCAGCAGCACGTCACAGCAGAATATGCACTACCTAACCTGCTGCTCTTTGATCTTTAGGATTGGAGTCAGTAAGGGGATCAGCAGACGAGCCCAGCTCAAGGGAGATCTTGTCTCTAGAGATTTATGGCAGCTAACTGCATTCCTTGCTCAGACTACATGGCATTTTTTTCTTTTATCCTGCCCCTCACATCCCTGTCCCCAGTGTAACAATTCTCCTTCTGTACTTTACAGAACTTGAAGTAAAGAATTGAAAGGCTGTTAGCTCCACCAAGAAAGAGCTTCAGAACTAGCTTGTTGCTATACATCTTATATTCAGATTAATCAGGGAAATAATCACACACAATGKTCATAAATAGATGGATCCTGCGCTCCTAACAGAGGCTAAACTTGCAAAAAAATCAAAGAATGGTTTGTGTCTAGGAACAGCAGGCTTAGCGGCTGSAGAAGGAAAATCTTCTCATGGTATTTCAATTCAAGTCCGGTCTCAGCATAAGGAGATCATGTTATGTATTTAAAAATGAAAAAGCCCCATTTTTCTGAAGGGAGCTTTATCAGAAGGGTTATCTACAAAGGCTGCATGGAAAGATGTCACAGCAAGGAATAACGTCCTAGACCAGAYAGGAGCAGCAGCAAAGGTACCATGATGCCAGGCACAGTTGAGATACTGAGATAACAGCCTCTTTGTTCCATAAATGTTTTTTCCATAATGCTCATTGCTCAACTATCAGAGCACTTTCAAGTCATGCACTAGGCAATATGACTAACATTTGCCCTATCTTTATCCTTTCATCCTGTATGCAGGTGCAGAAGTCTGTGCAGTCATGGGGAAGGGGGCTAATTACATCATATACATACATTTATACACACACACGTGCATGCGCACACACACGCCAAAGTAATCTCTTCTTTGCACACATTGCCATATTTTGGTTTTTTGGTCAATGAAGGCAAGATAATCAAGGGATATATTTCCCACCACAGTGGAAGGAGGGGAGATCTGCAGCATGTTTGAAAGCCAGCAGAGATGCATCTTTTTAAGTTCTGAAATTCACAGGTAGCACACGCAAAATTACTCCCTAGAAGTAAGAGGCAAAGATTATTTTAAAAAACATAAACAAATCTCCCTCCATGCCCAAAACCTCCCGCCCAGCTTACCCTGCCCTCTTCCCAAAACAAACAACTTGAATGCCTGCAAAAAGCAACGTGAGATGTGGCAAGGCAAGAGCCATAATGGTGTTTTCTCCCAAAGCAAACACTCAATGCTTTTATTACGGTGAAAAATAATAATGGGAGACAGAGTGTACATGATGTAAACACCTTTAATGCAATTCCAATTTTATTGTTGCTTCAAGATCACAGATTGTTATGGCAACTAAAGAGGGGAAGGGGGGAAACCTGATCACAGCATTAATTTGATATCAGATTCATTTGTTCCACATTTGCGCTTCAACGCATGCATAATAAACAATCCCAGTTAAAGAAAAATAATAATACTGAAGCTATAATAATGACATAATGTAGTATGCACTCAGCCCCCAAGTCTGGTTAAAAAATAAAAAATAATAATAAAAAAAAATCCCTTATGAGTCTATTACAGTTCCAGCTGCAATACAATTTACATTATAATCAATAACACTTGAAAAACAGGAAGGCCAATTTTCACAAATACAGTCTATCAAAGCACTGGAAACTGCTAGCCTGACAGCCGTAGCAATAGCCTGACATACTCACTGGAAATTCTTCACAGGTGACTCAACATTTGCAGCAGTTCCTTACTGCACACCCTCAGCCAGGCTGTGGGCATTGCAATATCTAACGTGGGAGCGAGTTCCTCAGGGCTGAGGAAGGATATCCTGAAAGTCAGCAGTGCAGGCACCATGCCCGCAGCCAGGCCTGGGTAGGAGAGAAGGCACCTCTTGTGCTTCAGGATCATGAGCCATGATGTTTGAGCTGCAATCTGGCTCCTAAGTRAGTGAGAGAGCAGCTCATCTAAGCTGGTTCCCAACTGTGCTGAGAGCACTTATTGTGGACATACAGACCTGGCTCAAACCTCCAYGTTGGCCGTTGACACCAGGAACCTGAACACACTCATTCCCCATCAGTCCCCCACCCAAGAGGCCTCGAGCAGAGCTCCACCTGCAAAGGAAGAAGAGTCTTCTACATTGGCTGCAACTCACCTGGCTGCTCCCAGGACACGCAGCGGGGYAGGAGAAGAGGTTGAACACCCCAGGACAGACTTACAATGCTTCCCCTAATGAGTTTTGGGTACCGTGAGCTCTATTCGCACCCACTGGTAGGCATTTAAGCACTCAGCATTTATTCTGAACTTGTTAACTAACACCTAAATTAGGTATTTGAGGAGGCAGAGGACATTTAAGTGCTTTTGAGGTTCTGCGACAGTTTCATGCTTCAGTTTAACAAACTGTGGMGGAAGCCTACACAGGGCGTACAGGAGCAACAAGTTGTCCAAGGGCATGGAGCTGTTGTTGTAGCTGCACACAGCAACCCACAGAACAGCTCATAGAAACCTTGCTTTCAGGAAACTCTCTCAGTTTGGGAAGATGAGGAGTGGAGGCAATAACGGAGCAGACAGCCCCAGAAAAGCGATATCCTGGTGGCTCAGATCTTCACTCATGCTTAAATCTAGAACAAGTTTGGATGTTGTTTTTTCTCCCACACAAATAAGTGCCTCCATCACCCACCATACATATGGCTGATGCAGGTACAAAGCGGAACCTACATTCACATGTAAACACACTCACATGCTCTCTCTTGGGTGCTCTCTCATGAGAAAAATTTCAAAAGTCCTCCTTTCATCCTTTCTGGGGAAAAAAACTAACCGCAAAACCCTCAATTTTTCCACTCACCAGAATACCCATCCTGCCTAGAAGATCAGTAAGTGTAATGTGGAAAAGGACTGAAGCTAGTAAAATGAGGAGTCTTAAGGGAAGTGTATCCATCTCTGATAAAGGGGAAAAAAGTAAGTGGCATCAGAGAAAGAGGAGATTCAGACTATTGCCCTCCAAGGACTGTGATGTCTGCAGCTTACCCACATAATTCTGGAGGCTTTGGGGCATGAAGTGTGGTTTTACTCTGAAAAGGGCCCATTATTAATAGTGTCATGGGTTTCTGGGATTATTGTGTCTCAGTGGTTTATTGTATGTTCATTTGCTCTGTTTACTAGCAAAATGTTTCTCCTCCAGATTCTCGTCTTCCAGGGCTGTAAATGCAGCCTAGGATCTGAAAGTCAAGATGAGCTCTTCCAGGCTTATCCATCAAGAGTAATAAAGTGCCTCCTGGAAGTTACACATGGATAAGCAAGAGCACAGTCTGAAGGCAGCGGGATTGCACAGTGTGTCCTACAATTAGAAATCAATGATCAATTCTTTGGGATGATGCAGAAGATGATAGAAAAGGAACCAATTCCTGAGCTCTGCTAGTGCACCAGGACTGATGTTAGTAAAAATTGCATGCCCTTCCCCAGTCTGAAAACATAACTCTCTGAACACACATAAAGTATCCAGGCTGACGTAGGTAAGAAGTGGGGTTTTTTTTTTTAATCCACCATTGCAGAGTAGAAGCAGGTTTTAACGATGATAGTCCTTTCCTCAAAGAGGTGAAATCAGTAAGGCAGGATGTGTCCTGAGGATCAGACATTCTAGCACACTGCTAATGCACAGCGAATTAAAACATGAAAAATGATTTCACACAATTGGCTAATAAACGTAGAAACCAGAAATCAGTTAGTTCTGTTTCCAGACAATGGTCTCATTCCAATGAGAGTCTGCAGCACAACACTGAGAAGTGTAGTCCTGTGCCCGAGAGCTAGGCAAAATCATATTTTAGTCCAGCTGTTCCAAAAGTACCCATACTAGTCTTTCAGTGACAAAAATAAAAGTAATAGGGCTCTTGACAAAGGATTCCCAGAATCAGCAATACTTGCATTTACAAATCATAAATGACCAAGCCCAGTTCAGCAGAAGCAATGTCGCATAGCGACCAGCTTCCAGGTCAGACGTATTTAATATGGTCAACATTGCTTCATTTTTTTTAACCTTATTTCTGACTATTCGTAGATGACAACGGAAAATAGTGCCATAAACTATCCCACGTATTATGTGCACCATCACTAGCAGTCAGTGCATACGAAGTGGCTGATATCTCCTACACTAAGCCATCAGCTATCACTCCAAAGAGCAGTGCCAAAGATTTCTAATGTTCTTGGCGATCCAGAGGGACTAACCTGGGATCTTTGGAGAGGCTTGGATTTTTACAGGACAGGCCACATCATCACCTGGAAAAAAACGGGGCCACCCTTACTGAGCTGAACACACAAAACCTGTGCCCGGTCCCACACCCAGCACACACATACTCTTTTAAGTTCTACTAAACTGCCAGTGTAATCTTTAATGAAGTTAAATGTCATGCAGAGTTGTATGAATTCATTTGCACGGTTGAACCAATCCTGACGGGAATTTGAAACCTGACAAAAATTCAAACAGGAAATAAGGTGGAAAAAATGGTCTTCCTACAGAGAAGATCAAATTAGAAAAGACAACAATCCTTCCTGGACTTAGAGTCCAGGAAYTGACTTTATTTTTTCATAAATAAACATGCAATCGGCATTTTGTTCATCCAGGTACTTGGATAATGCCTTTTTTTTTTTTTTGCACACGGACTGTCATTGGAGGCTAACAGGGACAGGTTATTTGTGCAGAAAAGGAAATATTTGTCCTTCATAGTTCATTTCTCCTCTGGCATTCTTTATTCCTGATTGTTCTGCTTTAAAGGATAGGAGCATCCAGCCATGGAGAAACAATAATACCCAGTGACAGAGAAAGCCGATGACACAGCACAAATGTTACACCTTTGTGCTTGGTGCCTGGCACTCGGCAACACGGTGGGATCCAAATCCCAAGCTTGTTTGCACAAACCTATTTGGCAGGCTCTTCAGAATAACAAACGCACCTTAATGAGGACCGGCCCGAGGGGCAAACAATTAAAAGAAGAAAAAAAAAAAAGACGCATCTGCACCCACTGGGATTTTGCAACGACAAATTTTGGATCCAGTTCATGAATTCTGGCTGTCTGGTCTTGAAAGTAGACGTTGAGCATCTGTAGATTATCCTCAGTCTTCATCTGAGAAAAAGACTGGTCAAATCAGGAGTTCCCCTGCTGCYTAGAGCCTCTAGTCTTCTTTAGGACAATCTGAAAATGCCTTCTGTAATAAAAAAGTCAACATGCTGGTCAGATAGAAAAATAACAAGCATGACGTGAAAAATGATGGTCCCACAGGTATCCCTGGGGACTGCAGCATAAAAGATTTCTTTATTTGAATTATAAAGGATACGGTTTCTAAAGTGCTGCTTCCCATTATCCTGTTGCTGATTTCCTTCCCTACCATCCACTGATGGATGAAGAGCACAAAGAAAAAGTAGTCCCACACAAGGAAGTTATCTCCATGTAAGCAAATGCAGATTTCCTCCCATCCCTTCTTTTCAATACGGAAGCCAAACTTCTAAAAAGTCCCTTTCCAGCCAGCAAGCAGAGTATCACTGGGAACTTTCTGACTCCCCTCACCCTGGCGTTTTGCAATACTACTGCCCAGAGCTGAAAATACAAACTCGGATGGGATTTTTGGATTTAGTTTTGACCATATTGCAACCTTTGACATCTTCCTGATAAGAAGGTTGAAAACATCTGYTGGTATATCTCATATGTCATTGACTTGATCTAAGAGAGCACGATCAAGCAAATACAGTGAGCTAACAGAGCCTGAATCTGCTCATCTTTTTCATCCACAAGATCCCAGTTTCAAGCAACATAATATACTTATAACTTCCAGTCCTGAAGTTGATCTTTTACAATGATTTTGAGGGGTTTTTTTCTGTTTAAGTTTGCAATGTCGAGAGTATTTTGCTCTGTCAAGTGCTTTTCTGCCTATGATCTCTCAGCAACTTACAATGATTAATGGAAGCTCCAGTATACTCTTGTATGATAGCCGAGACGCAAGACTATGGCAGTTTCTTCTTCAAGAAATGAAAATTGCACTCTCCAAGCCACTAGAATAAAGTAACTGCTGATGAATGTTGACTTTAATGGCTACTGGGGATCTCTCATTCCACTACTAAAATGCAGCCACTTGTGGGATTAGAATTCAGCTGTCACCCAGGTACCCACAGCCACAATAAACAGCCATTAAGAAATGGCTGTTCCTAGGTCAAAATGCAACAGATACGACTGCTGAATGCTGTTGAAATTCAACCAAAGCAACTTCTTTAACTTGAAATTTTTTTTTTCTATGATATTTGCAAATCTTGTAAAAAGAAATTTTAAAAGGATTGGCCTCTTTCAGCTAGAAGCAGTTCAAAAAGCAAAATGTTTTGATCAACCTGAAATGAAATAGTTAAGGGGATAATTTATTGGGAAATAATGTTGCCCAGAGAGGTTGTGGAGTCTCCTCGTCTGGAGATATTCAAAACCCGCCTGGACGCGATCCTGTGCAATGTGCTCTAGGTGACCCTGCTTGAGCAGGGGGGGTTGGACTAGATGATCTCCAGAGGTCCCTTCCAACCCCAACTATTCTGTGATTCCGTGAAAAGTAACAGCTCATTTTTATATTTTATCCATTGCAGAAAACATTTCTGGGCTTGCAGTGTTTCCTGTGCAATGGAAATGCTGCTTATAATACAAATTCTCCAGCAGCACAGAGATGAGCCCCAGGACACTGTGCAGATGTAGGGGAAGAGCTATCCCGTGTCTCAAAGGGCCTAGGGTCTAAATGGATGAGTCAGACAAAGAGCGGAAAGAGACAGGCAAAGACCAAGACGGCCTGATTTCCCCCCAAGCACAAGGAAGGTCAATGACTAACCCCGACTCCCAAATTCCACTCCGGTGTCTCATCTATGGAATCCCACTTGCTCAAGGTATTTTCACGCTTTCACTTGTGAAGGGCTCTCAGCAGGTTAAACTGTACTTCCTCCCAGGCAACCTTACATGGCCAGACATGAAGGTAGGACTTGAATTTCTGACGTTTCAGTCTTTTTTTTACAGTTATAATGGACCCATGGTTAGAATGAAAACAAATGAGCAAATGATTTGTACTTAATGTGTTTGGCATTTGTTACCTCACACAAAAGGTAGCTCAGCTGAGTTTCCTGGCAAATAGGACCTGTTTTTTTGAAGGTGTAAAAGCCGTTATGCAATCCCTGGAGCCAGAAGACTGGTTTCTCCCATCACCTCCCAGACCAGCCAGAGCCAACAAGTGCACAGCTCTGTGGTCTGTTCTGGTATGGTKCTGGCCATGCCCTGAACCAGCCAAAGCCACGTGACCACGCTCAACATCAAGGGGTCAATACCACATGGGTGCACAAGCACCACTGCTGGGGACCAAACCTCTTGCCTAGGCAAAGCTGCTACACAGTACATGGTAGGATCAGTTTTAAATATGCTAGGATGCCTCTTAATATAGCTGAACATTACAGCTTGAGCCCTTTGGCCAGATTTCCTAGGATTCCCAGACATTCTACTCTGGGAAATACTCACCTCCCTGCCAACACTGAGTCGCTGTGTTGCCTAAGGGAACCGGGCACCCTCCTGAGAAACTGCACATCACTCTGATAAAAAAACATCATCTCCCCCCCACTTCATGTGGGYGTTAGGTAAATCTGCAAGCAACTGCTCTGCATAGTCAACAAGTGGTTGTCTTTTGTCAGGACGCTTCCCCCCTCTCCTCCCGCAAAGTCCTGAGCTGCTCGCAACGACTGCAGTAGTGGCAGGGTCCCGAGGGGTGCCCCGTCCTTGGACGTACTCCTCTGCGCTCTCCAGACTCTGTCACATCACCCAGCTATGAAGCTGTCAGCTGTCGAGTGAATGAGTTGGAGACGTGTGCTAGAAGGCATCCATTTTTATCCTCTGATGAAGCCTCATGTACAAAATCTCCTGTAAAAGGGAACTAGCCAGAGATAAAAAGGAATACTCAACACAAGACAAAAATAACATTTCCATTTCCCTCTTCAGCTGAGCCTGAATTTGTGCAGTTGCAGCAGGGCTCCCAGACCAACGCTGGCTACCACCTTCACACGGGTGAAACAGCCACGGCAAAGGAGGGAGCTGACTTCTCCCCAGAGCACTGGAAAGGCTGCAGGACTTGCTGCGAGCTCACAGAGAGCAGGGCTCACTCCCAAAAAAACAGAAGTGAATTTTGAAGGAGTTCTGCCACAACTTGAGGTGTACTTCCCACCGCCATGAAGGTGCTCATGTCCTCTGGCCTCAACAGAGGAGCCCAGTGACGCACCCCAGGAGGAGAGGTGAGCTCAGCTCCTGGGCCAGGGGAATGCAGCAGGAGCAACGTGTTCGTGCCTGGGAGCGGGGAGGAGTGGTTTAGTTAAAGTTTAATTACAGGTTTTGATGGCTGCTGTAATTCTCCCCCTCACTTTTATATGTTATTGGCTTTCAGGTGCAGAGATTGGCCTCTAGGCTGATCAGGAGAATCACAGGAGAGGTCATCCTGGCTAATGGCAGGCAAAGAGATGCAATTTCTCCTTATAGCAGTATCAGAGTCAAAGTGAAGAGACAGGATTAACAGGTAGGATGGTTTTCCTCTAAACACACACACACACACACGTTGAATGTAAACCAGAGGGTCCCTGCCCACTGCTGCCCAGACATCCTCCTTACGTGTGAGGCCCAAGAACCCACACCTTCTGGGTCCGCCCAGGCTCCTCGGCCCATAAGAGGGTGTGAAGATGAGGCTTGATTAGTTAGTGAACAGATTAAATGTGGTTGCTGGGTGAGAGCAGAGGACTGGATTTGGTAATCCAGGAGTTCTTTCCTGATCCTGCGTTCTTAGAGCAGCCCCTTCTTCTGTGCTAAAATGGGGCTGGTGAAATGTCTCTGGCTCAAGGCTGATGCTGGGGAAAAATCCATTGACGTGAGTTAGGTGTCTTCAGATCCTTGAAGAMAAGGCACCACCACAAATGCGTGCATCTGGGTCCAAAAAAGCAGGCTGGCAGCAGGAAACGCCATGGCTGCCCATCCCTCAAGCTGGATGGAGGGACCAGGATCTGATGGAGATGGTGATCTAAAGAACAGAAAACCAAGTAGTCCATCAGAAGGTAAGGAACCCCTGGGTGACATAAAGGAGGGATCTCATAGGTAGCTAAGGCATTGGGCAATTAGGGATGAGATGTAGCTGGCAGGTAGGGAACCAGCTGTGGTCCTGCTGAGCAGAGGGGAGCAACTCAGAGCCCCAGAGAGTCTGTCATTCCCCCTGTTAGGTATTCCTGTCCGTCCCCTTCTTGCCATTAATGCATTTTGTCACTCTGCTCCACTGTCAGCTCTGGGACTGCTCGCTATCTCTATTTTTCACAGTATCACAGAATGGTTGAGGTTGGAAGGGACCTCTGGAGATCATCTAGTCCAACCCCCAATCATCTACTCTGTACCTTGGCTTTTTCTAATCAGCTCCCAGCTGCYGGGAAGTGTGTCCCTAGGTGCCACAATGCTGCTCCTGCCCCTTTGATCAAATAATTGCCTTTTCAGTCAGTGATGTCTTTTGTCTTTGCCACTGGCAGCCTCATCACTTAATCTCTAACCCTTCCCTCCCTGATGTCATCCCTCCCATCTTATCTCCAGTTTCTCATGGCCTCCTCAGCTTTTGTGGCATCCAAACAGTCTTGTTGCCTCCCTGTCCAAAGACACCCTCCCCAGAGCACCTTCTTTTCCAGCCGGTGTTGTCACAACCCCGCATGCCCCAGGGTTTGTTTCCCCAAGGACGCAGAAGAAACTCATCATGTCATTAATGAGCTGCCCATGCAAACGTGCTAATAAATAAGGGCCATGTTTCTGCAGCTCCCACACATTCAGGAAGGCCTGGACTTTGGGAAAGAGCAACTCCATGTGAAAACACAGGTTATTTTGCCCTTTTATGTGTTTATTCACAGGAACTATGCAGTTTCTGTTGGATGAAGAAATGGTGACAAGTGAAGCACAGAGGGAAGATCCAATTTTCTGTTCCGGTCAAGAAATGGAAGAGAAGGCTAAAGGCTGCTCCTGTCCTCGTAGTCCGTGTGAGTTGGGCAGGGGTTAGGCCGGGTTCGGTGCTCAGCYGGTGGCGCTCGTCTTGGGTTGGAGGGGAGGTGGGTATGGCCGAAAGTGCTTCGTTATCCCTGACTGTTCCAGCAGCAAACAAGAGGCATCTAGGGGGAAAAAAAAAAACAACCTGTGACATTTGGGATAACGTGTTTCCTGACAGATGACAAATGTCAACACCAACTCATTGCACATCTGTCACAGAACAAGCTGGTGACTGCTCCCAGTCACAGCCAACCTTGGCTGAACTCACGTCAGCCCCATGGACATGATCCCCTCTCTGAAATCGTCCCTAAAATCCCCCTATCCCTCCCCAGCCCAAGAGCTCAGGAGGGAACAGTTTCTTCCTGGAAAAGTGCGGCGACAGGTGAACCAACACTTTGCAATTTTGAGTGGAACCCAGTAAATCAGTTGAAATCAAAAAATTAAAAAAAAAAATAGTAAAAGAACCCCCCCAAGACAAGAGCTTAATGGCTCCTTTTCTGAGATTGTCTGAAGGAAACTCTCAAATTTTCTGTTGTTGGAAGTTTTAAGACCCGAATTGGAACAAAACCATCTGGGTGATATGGAAGCTTTCATCCAGTCTTGAACCATTTTTCAGTAGGCTGTGTAGGGGACCAAACTGCTCTAGGTAGGAAAACTTGTTTAGTCTTGTTTAGGACAGACCTAGAGAGAACGTCATTTTGAATTATTGTTTGGTTTGGCCATCAGTGCTAAAAACTGGGTATCTCTTTTGGTGTGATTCACAACCATTTTGTAAGTGTTGGATAACTGGAAGGAAAAGATATGCAAAGTTTTCCCTCTGCCACAGCTGATTTCTCAGGAGAGCAACCAAAGCGGAAAGAGTGCAGTGAAAGAAGACTTAAAAAAAATTAATTTTAAAGAAGGAGCCAAAATAGGGGTTTGGGGGATTTTTGTTTTGTTTTTAATGAATGATGTCATGGCTGCTTGCTATGTCATGAAACACCCAGCTTGTCAGAGTTTCACAGATGTTTCTCGCCATTCAGAAATGATGCTCAGGAACGTTGGGTACCAGAGAAGAAACTACTTAACTGGTAGACTCTTCTACCATGGAAACATCCATGTTTCAGCTACATTTTTGATGGTTTTCATTGGGTAAGGAATATTTTTAATTGCAGCATCTGAAAACTGATTTTTTTTTTTATCAGAAGAGGAGAAAAACTCAGCATTTCTCCTTTACCACATCAAAATTTTGCCAGAAATAAACATTAGCTTTTCAAAGAAAGCCCAGTGAATATGTTGAAAATTTTCTATATAATTTCTTTTTTGAATGGGGGCAGGAAGGAGGTTTAAAAAATAAACTTGCCACCTGTCTCTTCAGCTTGTTGGTGTCAAACTTTTAAAAAGTATTAACAGCAGTGTCGAAAAATATTAACACCATAGCCAAATTCAGAGCAAGCATCATTTTTCATATAGATTATTTGCATTATTATGTACCTTTCTTAAATGACAAATAATGGCTATTGAAAATAAATTATAATGAGAGTTTAGATGGAAGTATTAGGAAAATGCATAGGCAAGCACACAACTTAAGCTTGCAAACCATGTGTTGAATAGATACCATGAGATATGTATTTTAACTGAAGCGAGAGTGAAATGTTCCCTAGAAGCTCAGTTAGCCACGCACATGCTGAGTTGCTAAAATAGATTTCAAATCGTATGACTGTGTATGTGTGTTGGTGAAGGCCTGCTTCTTGTGCACATACAACTGGCCATATTTTGACTTAGTGGATTTGCAAAAGAATGGCAATGAACCAAAAAAAGAGCCCTGCTGCAAGGACACTGATGGGCGAGTGAAGAGTTAACAGGACTGAAGTTTGTCAATTGATATGCAGAAGAACTGATAGCACAAGAGCTGATGTGCACAAAGCTGTTGA